>NC_061118.1:169437362-169438767 GCF_002878395.1 Capsicum annuum
GTGTTTGTCGATTTAAAAATCACTTTTGAGTAGTAATTAGTGTTTGATCAAAAATTTAAAAGTGTTTTCATTTGTATTTTATTCAGAACTGCTTTGGAAAGAAACATTTTTTTTAGCTACTGAAAAAGTTTAGAAGATTTGCTTATGTTTCTCTCAGAAATAATTATTTTCTCCCAAAATGCTTGATTAGACACCTCACTTTTTTTAAATAATCACTTTTTATTTAAAAAATAACCACTTTTGGAGAATTATGAGCTTTGTCAAACATGCTATTATATTATATGCATAGATATTTTCTTTTACACAAGCATTAGGTAACTTCTACTGTTAGGTAATAATGAGCAGTCTATTATAATAAGTTATTTGTAGTGTTTTATAGATTAATTAATTAGATTGGTTACAGACAATAACTTATCATTGTATATATAATACTATATTGTTGGGTTCATAATATATATGAAAAAAGTGTGAATGAAAAAATGAAGAATTAAATAGTGGAGGAGAAAGAGATACTAAAATGAAAAGTGTACTCTCATATTAGAAAGTTTATTCTTTCTCCCACATTGATGGAAGAAGAGAACTTGAAAGTGTTTATAATCAAGAACACTTACTCCACATAACAAGTGAGACAAGAAATAATAGATGTCTCGTGCCGTCGTCGTCGCGTGGCTTCGACTTCGGCTTCGGCAAATGATCGATTGATGAGATTTAACTTTTTGGACAAACTTTATTTGAATTCCGAAGAATGCCAAGGAAAAATGCAGTAAAAAATTTTCTGCAGTTTCGGACATCCATTTATATATACATGCAGTAACAGTTGCACTGTTTCAAGTGAACTGATGCATTATTTTCGAACTAGTGCTTCAGAAATGATACATTGTTCTGAAACTACAGAAGGTTGCAATGGTTCGAATTGATGCTTCAGAAGCATGTAATCCTTCAATGAAGTGACACACTGATTCATGAAATGAGATGACTGTTCAGGAAAAGATGCAATCTTTGATGAACATACATGAACTTACAGCAAAGGTGTAACCTTTGGAGTGAACCATTGTCTCTTTTCAGAAGAGGCATGTTGTGGCTATATAAACCTGGTTTCTTCCACATGTTTAGTACGAAATTTTCAGATTAAAAAAACTCTTTTCTTGTTTCAAAAATATTTTGTGTGATCTCTCAAAACGTTCTGTGAGTTCGAAGATATTCCAACCATTTGAGGTACCGCTATTGTTGGTCTGTTAGCCATTTTACCCTAAGAGGAAAAATTCCACAACCTCGGGTACAGTGAGAGGGATTTTTTCCTTAAGGAAAATCCGTGAATTCGGACAACTTGGCTATTTTCTGTTTCATCTTAATTTCTGCAAAATAAAATACACCTCTTGAAAAGGTCATTTTGATCTTGTGTTGA
>NC_061118.1:169438867-169444385 GCF_002878395.1 Capsicum annuum
CTCAAAACGTTCTGTGAGTTCGAAGATATTTCAACCATTTGAGGTACCGCTACTGTTGGTCTGTTAGCCATTTTACCCTAAGAGGAAAAATTCCACAACCTCAGGTACAGTGAGAGGGATTTTTTCCTTAAGGAAAATCCGTGAATTCGGACGACTTGGCTATTTTCTGTTTCATCTTAATTTCTGCAAAATAAAATACACCTCTTGGAAAGGTCATTTTGATCTTGTGTTGAGGGTATTTGATATACTTCATTGTGTTCTTATTTATACTTGAACTCAAGTTGAAGTTGGTGTTGTAATATACAGATTTTGTGTATCCGAAATACAAACGATAAATAACATATACAACATCAGAGAAGTGCGCCCCCGTCCCCACAACGTGAATCATGCAAGGTTTCTAAATCTTCTTATCAAAGATTTGGTTGTCAATAAACTTTTAAAATAAAGAATGATGACAAAAAAAGAATTAAAAAACATTAAAAAATCAAGCTTTTTCATTTTGATGTTTCGCTAAAAATTGATTCATGTATCTCTAACAATGAATCGGAGAAAATAAACTTAGTACTATGTATATATCACATCAAAATAAACTTATCTGTCCACTTTTGACTTGAATTTTATCTTTTGAGGCTACTTCTATTTCTATTTAGTTCACGTTTGACTTCAAATAACTGTAAACATAAAAGTTGCCATTTAGATCATACTCCTATGTTTTTGAAAAGAAATTAAAGTTATAATGTCTTCATTATAGATCATCAAACAGAATCATGAAGCTTAGCGTAAGTAACAGTAAATACAAAATCAGAAACATCAATTAAAAGTAAGATACCTCGAGAAAATCCTTGTAGAAAAATTTAGGAAGCCATGGCCACTTGTGAGTACCAGTAGATAGAAGCACTTTGACTCCAGTGACAGTTTTGGGCAAAAGAAAATCAGACCAATTAGTGAATCCAATGTTCTTCAAAGAAGCATTGCTAACTGATTCAGTCATCTCTATAACTGCACTTGATATAACCATAGATTCAACCATGTGAGGATACAATTGGGCCAACTTGAAACCAACCATTCCTCCATATGTAAACCCAACAAGTGAGAATTTTTCGACACCTATCTTCATCAGTCCCTTTACTAAACATTCAGCCTATTTTGCACAAAAAATTAAGAAAAAAGAGTTATACTAACAATTTAAACGTGTAAACGAGTTTGATATCTGAAAGCTCAAAATTTAATACCTGAAAGGTCGTTGACCGTTCGGGACGATCGGTGATGGAATCACCTAAGAAAATTAAATTAGGGACGTAGACATCAAAATCTGAACTTAAGGAGAGGATTTGGAAAAGCCAAGTGATAAGTCCACTGCCAATAATTCCATGAACAAATACAACTGCAGGCTTTGGAGGTTTATTTGGCAATTTGTTATTTGGATTAATGGATCTAGTTGGAACCCAAAAATACATTGTAGTTCCTGGTTCTATTTCCACTAATTGGTATGTCATTCCAGCAGTTTTCATTAAACCATTAAGAATTGGATTCAAAATTGTAAATATATTTCCCATTTTCCCCAAACTCTTACTTAATTCTCTGGAGGAATTAAGAGTGTATATTATCTATTCCACAACAATATTTATTCGAATTGTTAGGCTGGCCAGGTATAATATTGTATTGATCCATCTCTCTTAGTCATCTTTTTTTTTCTTTTGTATCTTGCCATATTAAAATATTGAAAAGATTCGAATTATTTAACTCTAGCCAACCTCTTCATTACGTTTGGGTTGAGTGTTTTGACAACTTTCTTTTTCCAAACAACTTTGATAATCCCACACGATTTATATTATATTCCGCCCATTTTATTTTATTTGTGCCCTCTACTAGAATTATTTATTTTAATTAGCTTATTTAATTCATAAAATCATGAAAAGTTTATCATTTTTCTTTCGGTAACTTCTAACACTAATGACTACATAGAGTATAGTGGTATTCAAGTTTAGATTTCTAAAGTATAGTTAATAAGTTTATTTAAATAAAATAAACATCTGTTTGCTCTCTCTCTTTATTTTTACTTTTTCATTTTTTTATTGACATAGAGATTAAGAAGGAATAGTTTAGAATATTAACAAATTTCCTTAACAAAAGTGTGAAGTAAGTACGTGTCAAAAACGGATGGAGAAATTTACACTGTATAAGCATTGGAATAAAATAATTACTTCACTTGGCCAACTTTTTCAGCAATGGGCGCTCCCCCATTTACTCAATTTTGCTTTAATTGGAATGATTGGTAAGTTCTGCGTATGTTGAACCTTCTTTGCTTCTCGTGTGTTTGCTTTTTATTTTTTAAATTCTTTAAGTAAAAATTTTAGCTTTGCTACTATTTGTCGGGCCAACTTCAAATGACATCATTCACACTTGCATGTTGGAATGGGGAGCCAAAGATTATTGTCACAATAAAATGGCTATTTCTTGGGGAATTCTTTTTCTTATTTTTGCATGGGAAAAAAGTTAGTATTCACATTGTTCCTCGTTATCTTTAATTTTGAGAAAACTATTTTAGTCCTCTGTAGATTTATGTTTTCTACTAGTAGCTAGCACACATCTGCCCCCATGGGGTGATTGAGTTGGTTTGAGGGGGACTTCCCATAGCAGAGATCGCGGGTTCGATCCATTCCTAATGTCTTCTCAATCGAGCTCGTCGCACAGGATTTACCTAGTGCGATTTACATCTTCTGTGTGGTTTGCGAGCTATTGCACAGTGAGGGGTTTACCCAGTGCGCACACAGTGCTCATCCGAAGGGCAGAAACTGTGGCAGAGGGTGTAGCGACTGCGAATTTTCCTGAAGTTTCCAAAAAAAAAATAAAAAAATACTAGCACACATCTGAAGTTAATGCTATAAAAAGGAGATGTTCTCCACCACCATTAATTAGCAAATTTAATTTACTTGTGGTTATGCCTCTATTTTCTTACTCTCCCGTTCCAAATCATCCGTCTCAAATTTTCTAATTTAATTTCTAATTTTACTTGTCTCTTTTCATTAATTAAGACAACATTTTTTCCCCCATTATGCCATTAGTAATTGATTACTTCTTGTTATTGGCATTGAATTATCAAATCTTGAAAAATGTTGCAAAGACTTTGATAATCCTATAATCCTAATATCCATGCAAAAAGTGTTTTGATATCAGTCATATAATAACTCCATTAATATTGAAACTAACAACATGACACAATTAATAGAGGCAAAATGGTAAAGTTACATTACCAATCATTATTTTCTTAATAGTTGTGTCATCTCAATCTGAGACGGGTAATTTAGGAAGGACGGAATATACTGTTTATCTGCGAAAACGTTTGTGATTTTTTATTTAGGTTTTGCTTAAAGATAAAATGATGATGATTAGTTTGTCATCACTCACACGTTTGAATGTAATATATGTAAAATTAAGTACTATATATTATGCATTAGAGATTTGAGTTTATACACCATGAATCGTTTCTTGATTTTGAAACACCAACAAATTAACCAAAGACGATTGTGCAATTTGTATGGGATATGCGTTTTGAATTATCCGACTTTTAACAATATCCTATACGAAATAGATTTAAGTATCGATTAAGCGATCTCGTTAAAAACTTTAAAATATTAAGTAGTATTTCTTTTCATCTCTATAAAATATAGACATTTTAAGCAATTTAATTCTTTTCCTTCCTCTTTCTCCCTCTGAGAAAAATTGTCGTGAAGGCCTGTGAGCACCAGGTCGGGCCATGTAACTAACAACTTCAAAATTCTGATTATATAGCTAACAATTACTACAACCCTAGAAGCAAAATACCATTAGTGGAAATACGATATATGCGATGTCCAAGTATGATAGAAAAGAACCAAAGAAGGGGATGAGTTTCAAATATGAATACTTTGACCTCATGATAGCATAATCACATGTTATTTGGGCATGAATTTCAAATTAAAAAAACATACAACTCTCCAATATTTTACAGATACATTGCGTGTACGCATAATCACTTTATAAGTTTGAAAGAAATTCCTTGAGATAGTGATTATAAGTGCATGGTCGCTCTAATTGAACCAAATGTCCTGCGTCTTTTATGTACTGGATTGTTGCATTTTCACCCAACTTCCTGCACTCATTATTATTAATCATTCTTATTAATTAGACACTAGATATACTTGATCAATAACAACATTAATTTCAAATAGATAGCTGCTAATTAAAGATAGGGACTTACTCTTTCATGTTATCAGAAACTGCCATATTGAAAATCTTGTCATCATCTCCACATAAAAGGTAGATTCTCTGAGTAAACAAAGAAATTCATATACTGTTTTTATCAAGAGAACACGGAGGAATTGTGACATTTACTATGAAAATGATTGTTAAATTAGTCCTGTACGTAGTCTTAGGAAAATAAATTCACTCGCATTGAATTGAAGAGCATATCTAATCTAGACAAATGAAATTTTCATTATTTACCTAATAATTCATTTTTTCTAAAGGTAGTAATAGTTTTTGAAAATCACCAAAGTGTGCAGCTAATTTGAACACGGATGATTTTATAAAAAAATTGAATATCCAAAGTTGGGGAATGAAAGTAAAGTAATGTTATTTTATGGTGTTCGTGTACAAGACTCTGTATACATGTAACACAAACTTCAACTCTAGTTCAAGTCTAAGACAAGAACACTTTTAAAGTTACTTAACACCTTCAACACTAGATTATAAATAATCTATCTAAGAAGTGTGTTTATTTTCAGAAAATAGATGAAATAGAATTTGTAAGGCCAAGTCCCCCGACTTCACGGAGTGTCCTTAAGGAATTATTTCCCTCACTATACCCGAAGTTATGGAATCTTCCTCCCAGGATAAAATGGCCTTCAATCCGAACAATAGCGGTGTAAACACCTAATTTTTGACCAAACTGAATGTTTTACGTTATTTAGTATCTTATTTTACAAGATTGCTTTTAAAGTTTGGAAAACTACAAAAAATAAAGTCATATTA
Organism: Capsicum annuum; assembly: GCF_002878395.1. Taxonomy (NCBI): domain Eukaryota; kingdom Viridiplantae; phylum Streptophyta; class Magnoliopsida; order Solanales; family Solanaceae; genus Capsicum; species Capsicum annuum. The sequence continues at coordinate 169,443,881 of NC_061118.1, forward strand.
AAATAAGTTTTTTATTTATTTATTTTTATTACTTATTTATTTATTTAAAAAAAAAAATAATAATAATAATAATAAGATAAAGTCAAATCCTAAATCTACCCAAACCACCCACAATCCCCCACTCCTAATCAACCTCCCCCACTATCCCCCCACACACACGACACTACCACTACTACGGATATGCACCACTACTACTACATATGCATGCCACACTACTACTACCTATATATACATATGCACACTACTACTACAGAATAGACATGCATGCACACTACTACTACTAATATATCTGACTACGACACCACCACTACATACTACACAAACATACTACATATACACACACACGGAAACCAAAAACACTACTACTACATTACTACACACTACCACTACTACTATTATATATGATATCTATGCACAAAACACACACAAAAATATATACTACACCACTACATATAAAACACAAACACACACACGGCTAAGGAGGAAAACAACGGAAAAAAAAAAA
>NC_061118.1:169447385-169457964 GCF_002878395.1 Capsicum annuum
TAAATTAATTTAATTATAACGAATGGTCGGTAGCAGGGCTTTCCGACCATTCGTTATAATTAAATTAATTTACCTTTTGAAGCCAATCGAATTGGGTTGGGGAGGTTTAAAACCCATTAGGTGCATATTTGGATTGGGAAAATAGGGACGACTTATAAATGCCGTAAAGGCGCGAGAAATGTGCCTAAATTTGTGGTGAGGCCGAAAAGTACTACTATCGGTAAGCCACACGTCAGTAAATAATTTCAAAATAAATTAAAAGCGGGAGGCAAACAACTTTTAGGTTAACAAATATTATGAGTCCTAAAAAAAAAAAAAGTTAATTTAAGCCGGATGTAAGTCATTAAAGCGACCGTGCTAGAACCACGGGACTCGAGGGGTGCCTAACACCTTCCCCTCGGTCAACAGAATTCCTTATCCGGATTTCTAGTTCGCAGATTGAAAAATAAAAATTAAAGAGTCATTTCCTTCTTGAATAGGGATTCAATAAGGTGACTTGGAACACCCAAACTCAATTCCAAGTGGCGACTCTGTAAATAAAATAATCCCTTTTCAAAACGTCACTTTAATTGGAAAGACCCATTTTTCTCCAAAACCAACTCCCTAGCGGGGGTCGGACGCGGGTAAAAAAAAAGGGGTGTGACAAGCGGTACCTCAAATTGTTGGATTCAATGAACTCACTCAACAGTTTGATTGGTCACACAAAATGTTTTTGAAGACAATAAGAGAGTTTGTATTTCAGAAAATTCGTATCTAAACCTGTGGATAGAAGCAAGTTTAGATAGCCTTCATATGCCTCTTCTGAAAAGTGGCAATGGTTCACTTAAAAGGCGTGACCTTTCCTGAAAAATCATGTCTGTTCGTCCAAAGATTGCATCTTCTCTGAACAAGAAGACCATTTTATGAATTAGTATGTCATTTCGTTGAAGGATTGTATCCCTCCGAAGCATCAGTTCGAAACAATGCATCCTTTTGAAGCATCAGTTCGAAACACTGCATGCATGCATATAACTGGAGGATCAAAACACAGAAAAATTTACTGCGTTTATATTTTCCTCTTCGGATTAAAGTTTTCTATCAAATAAATTTTGTCCAAAAAGATAAATTTCATCGATCGATCATTTTTTGAATCCGAGCGAGCGACGATGACGACAGCGCGAGACATCTCTTATTTCTTACCTCACTTACTAAGTGGAATAAGTGTTTCTTTATATAAACACTTGAAAGTCACATTCTCCCACCTACGTGGGAGAAATAGTATACTTTCCATTTTAGAGTACACTTTCCATTTTAGTGTTTTCTTCTCTATTTTTCCTTCCACTTGGTTTCTTCTATTTTTCATTCACATTTTTCATATACTTTGAACTCAACAAGTAATAATTAACGTTGAGTTCAAAAAAAGTGACCCCATGGCTTAGTAATAAATGATAATCACGTATAATTAAAGTTTGAATTTCATTAAAAATAAACAAAACATTAAATTAAGGTTTGACAAACCTGGGAGTAGTTAGAGGGCGTAATAGTGGCATCTTTGTCACTGACTACTAAAGCTTCAAGAAGTTCTACTTTCTCCTTTCTGTTGCTAAACATTACCTGTTTTTTATAACATCGTAGTATTAAAATTACACCATGAATACAGTCAATTTAACTTATGCGCATACACATTTTTTTACATAAACAACTCTATTATTATTACCTGTTATAAGAAGTTATAGTTTTTTATTGTGCTTTATAGAGTTAATAATTAGATTATTACAGAAAATGCACCCCACGACGCGATTAAAGAATTAGTAGTCAACTTCTTGATGGACCCCTAGTTCATCAAGAATTATTTATTTATTTATTAAAGAATTAAATAAAGCATGCGTGAATGCATCACCCCCAGTTCCAGTATTAGTAATTTGTATAAAATTTTAAAACAAATGTAAGATTTATACTAAAGTTACAGCCCATTTCGTAGTTGACACTCTTAACACCGCACTTGTCTTATGATTAAAGAGAAATCAAATTCCGTCGTTTTAACGTTTCAGTAAAAACTAGTTAATGTATCTATCTATATACAGATGAATTGGAGAATTGTCAAAAGATATTATAGTACGAGTTACGAAACTTTATTATTATAATATATATATATATATATATATATATATATATATTACATCAAAACAAAGTTGTTAGGCTATTTTTGACTTGACTTTAATCTTTTGACGCTGCTTCCATTTCTTCTTTCATCCACTTTTGACTTGAAATAGTTTTAACCATAAAGTTGACATTTAGGTCGTAATTAAACACATTTGAAAATACATTTCATGTAATGTAATTATGTAATCAACTTTAACAAGAGAGTAGTTACATGTTTTTATTAGTAGATCATTGGATAGAATCATATGAAGCTTAGCATAAGTAATTATTAGTAGATACAATCATAAATTTAAGACTAAAAAAAAAAAAAAAGTATTACCTCATGAAAATTCTTGTAGAAAAACTCAGGCAACCATGGCAACTTGTGAGAACCAATAGATAGAAGCACTTTGACTCCAGAAATTGTTTTGGGCAAAAGAAAATCAGGCCAATTAGTGAATCCAATGTTCTTCAAAGAAGCATTGCTAATGGATTCAGTCATCTCTATAACTGTGCTTGACATAACCATAGATTCAACCATGTGAGGATACAGTTGAGCCAACTTGAAACCAACCATTCCTCCATAACTTAAACCAACAAGAGAGAATTTTTCCACACCGAGCTTCATCATTCCCTTTGCTAAACATTCCGCCTATGTTTCCCATAATTAAAAATATTATACGCACTAATTAACTCAGACAATTTACATTTTTTAAAATTTCAAATGAGATGATGATATAATATAATATAATACCTGAAAACTCGTTGACCGTTCAGGACGAGTGGTGATGGAATCTCCGAAGAAAAGTAGGTCAGGGACGTAAACATCAAAATCTAAACATGAAGCTCTTAGAGAGAGCACTTGAAAAAGCCAATTGATGATTCCATTGGCAACAAATCCATGAACAAATACAACTGCAGGCTTAGAGGATTTATTTGGTAATTTATTATTTGGATGAATAGATTTAGTTGGAACATAAAAATGCATAGTAGTTCCTGGTTCTATTTCCACTAATTGGGATGACATTCCAGCAGCTTTCATTACACCATTAAGAATTGGATTCATTACTACAAATATATTTCCCATTTTCTCAAAACTGATCTAAATTTTCCTTGGAGGAATTGAGAAGATAGCTTAAGAGTTTATATAAACAATAATTATTTGGATATGATATTTTATATGTACAAGTTGAGCTGGGTAGTTATAATATTACTGTAGCTTGTCCTATTAAAATATGAAGTATTGAATAGACTAGAATTATTTGATTCTAATCCAATCTTCACGACCGTTGACTATTTTTTTTGTCCTCGAACTCAAATTACTTTTAGAATTCCCCACGTTTTATATTTCTATAACAGAAAGGAAGTTTCAACTTGTACGTAAAATGGAATTAAAAAAAATTCAGATATTATAATTATAAAAGTCATTGGTTTTTAATTTGTAGTACAGAAACAGCTCAGACTACAGTCTGAGTAGGGCCACTTCGATGTAAATATTAAATCGGATAATGATCAATCATCAGATATGTTTTGAGTGTTTAGCCGGGATTCGAGAAGTAACAAAAAAAAAAAATTGAACAAAGGTTTCCTAATTAAAGCACAAAAAAACCCTTATAAAGGTTTGAACCTCAGAAGTTTGTGTTAGACAAACAAATCTATCGCAATCCCCATGGATTTTGTCTGAAAATTCTCAACTTAGACAGAGACAAGAGAGTGAAAAGAGAGTAAAGAAAGAGATATTTTTTATTATGTTTGTTTCTAGAACATTACAACCACTCCTTTTATCTTAAATAATTTTTCCCAATCAGAAAATTACAATGTAAAATATAAATGGGCCTATATCAATCTAATCCGGATCTATTAGTATTGGGCCTGTATCCGGTGGCTCAATACCCTTGTCAACACCCCCCTCAAGCTGGGAGGGGGGAACACGAATAGCTTGGACAGAATCTGATGATGGAGAACCTGAAAGGGACTTAGTCAATATATTGGCCAACTGATCTGCAGAGCGAATAAAATGAAGGAAAATCAGACCATCGAACAAGCAATCACGTACAAAATGGCAATCACCATCGATATATTTAGTCCGTTCATGAAGCACGGGGTTCTTGACAATATGAATAGCAGCCTGGCTATCACAGTACACCAAAATAGGAGAACAAATAAAGAAGCCAAGATCAGCAAGTAAGGTTTCAACCATGAAAGTTCAGCTACAACCTTGCGTAAGGCCCTATATTCATCCTCAGCGGAAGATAAAGAAATAGTGGATTGTTTCTTACTTTTCCAAGAAATGATACTTCCACCCAAAGTAATATAAAATCCAGAGATTGACTTGCGAGAATTGGCACAACTCCTCTAGTCCGAGTCAGAATAAGCACAACTCGGTGCTATATAAAGCGTGTAAGTATAGGTTTATTTCTTACATTAACTCAAGATTTTTTTTTTTTAAAGTTCATAACTCGAAATATTTGCTGAACCTTATTCATTTGTTACTTTAAGATGGATAAGGTAAGTGTGAATTTACATTTGAGGGTGGGGTGGTGGTGGTGGTGGTGGGTGATTGGTGAAGTTTTGCATGATGGGAATTCGGTGCGATATAGTCAGCATCCTATAGTGGTTCAATCGTTTCTTTTATCTCTCAAATATGATTGTTCGAAAAGGTTGTTTAGGAGTAAAATGAGTATTACTAATCTAAAAAATGATGTGGTTATTTCTAGTCGATATTCGAATTATTTTGCGTCCAATAGATAACCAATATTTGGTGAAACTCCTAGTCTAACCCTTCCGATCCGACTCAAGCCACCAAAAAAAATAAAAATAGACCCCTTTCATTTTCGTTGGATAAATTTTTCCGAAGAGATTAAGCCATTGGATATTTTGTCAGTTCAAGCTTATGAAAAATGGATAAGGGTCAGTGCAAACACAAAATAAATATACCTCTTCCTTAGTTCATGAATCTATATCAGTGCAGAATTCATGAAATATGATACTTAGTTGTCAAACAGATTAGACTCATTGAATATTTCTTTGGATGATTGAGTTAAGAGATCTCCTTGTATGCCAATCGTGATAGCTCTTTATTCTTATATATTTATATATCGAAATTGCTTATAACATTTTCATTATGTCATTTGCTCAGAAACTTATCCACTGATTCTAGAATCTAACTGCACATGAAATTACATACCAAATTTTGAACTTTGAACGTAATTTGAATGGAAACAGAGTTTGTGATAGACATTTTCTCTAGTTCGATGCTTTCGTATTATCCCATTTCATTTTACTTTTCGTTTATATGTAAACAACCTAACAGTGTTAATATTGAAAGAGAAGTATATTTGAAATTTGTATCAAAATATGATGTAGGATATATTTAGCCAATTTTTTTAAAATGGAGAAGTAAATTTGACCTTTTGTTTTTCCTTTCAACAAAACCTAACGGATATATGGATATCTGCATAATATGTTGGGGTATATTTATAAATAGTTGGTTTTTTTTATCTCTTTTTTAAACACTCTTTCCTTCTTCTTCAGCTATTTCTGCAAATTTTCTCTCTCTGGTTTCTTTCTGCAATGAAGCGCTTAAAACAGATGGTCCTCCACTCTTCAATATTGAGTGTGAGGGTAAAAATCCATCAATATCGCGGAAGACAGAAAAGAGCAGTGTGGTTGGGGTGTGGAAATCTATTTGTCAGGTCTCCAGGAATGACGAGAGATAGGAAGTTACATTCCAATATCTGAATGTTAAAGAAAATATTCAAGGAGAATGAATGCTCAAATGGAGGAAATTAACAATTTTCTTCTTCATTTTGAACACCTTAGGGATCAGATTAATTCTGACACTGCGGAAATTATCAAATCAAGAATTGAGGAGCCAAGAAAAGTATGATCAGGGGCGTAGCTACAGTATAGTGTGCGGGTTCGACTGAACTCAGTAACTTTTGCGTAGACTCAAAATATATTGAAAAATTAGTAAATATATTTAAACCTTATTAAACCTTAGTGTTGTGAACCCACAGATAAACGCAGACCATGGCTCAGTGGCAAGGCGGAAGGAGGAAAGCTCTCTCTTCCTAAGTTTTAACCAGATGGGTTAAATTTACACGCACCCGATGTATACACCAAGCCAATACATACATATCTTGTGTTAGAATTTAAAGTTCATGTTATTTAATCATAATTAATTAACATGTATTTTATTTAATTTAATTACTTAACTGTGATAAAGAACATAAAAAAACATAAAAAATATGAATATGCTTCTTGTCGATCTTCGAGAATGTAATCTAAAGACCAAGTCAGACTCAATTGTGAAAATTCTTCAAGACCTTTTAAAATGAAAAAAATATATAAATATGCGTGTTGTCGTTCTTCGAGAATGTAATCTAAAGACCAAGACAGCCTCAATTGTGAAAATTCTTCAAGATAATTTTTTAGTTTTGTATTGTATTTCACTTAATAACAATATTATCAATAATATTAATGATTAATTAAAATTAATATTGATTAAAGTTAATAAGATGTTAGCCATGTGTTTTCAATATATTAGCTTGAATGTGAGGGTAAAAATACTATTTATTACTATAAAAATTGAGTTGCTTAGTTCAAAGTTTTAAAATATTTTTATTAAAAATAATTTAGGTTCTTTTTGGATCTTAATTCTATTATATACGACCGATATAGATGAAGTAAAATTTGAATAAAGAAGAAAAAGAGGAATCTGGTTTAGTTGTGAAGAGTAGAATAAGGAAGTAATTGTTTTGAGAGAAATATGAGGTAGTAGCTGTTCTGAGAGAAATATGAGGTGATTGATATCCTATTTTTTTTTAAATGATTTATTTTTTTTTAGTATTTAACTGTTTTGAGAGAAATATGGGAGTGATTGATATATTATTTTTTTCTTTTAAAGTTGCTATTAAATTATCTTTTATTTTAAAGGTTGTAGAGGCGAACTCATGATTTGAAGATAGGGGGTGCACCATTATTTTTAATATAGTCATATCAATTATCAACTACATAATTTAGCATACAACTCTTTTAAACTTAAATATTACAAAAAATTATGAGCAAAGTATAATTTTTAAAATGATCAAATGTCATTAATTTAGTATTAATAAAACAAAAATAGATCATCCTTTCATACTAGTCATCGACGCATTTTCATATTCTTAAAATAGTCAATGATTGCATCGTTGCTTATATTTATAAATATATCCTTTTCAATGTAACAAACTAAACAATCACTTAAAAATGCATCACTAATACTGCTACGTAATTCATTCTTGATATGCTTCATGGATGAAAAAGCTCTCTCTATAGTTGTTGTAGTGACTGGTAGAATCAAGGTCAACTTCACAAGTACACAAGAGAATAAGTCTCCACAAGATTGGTATTAACTAGTGCTTCTGCCAAATCACCAATTCCTTTCAAATTAGAGAATATAGGATCACCACGTCGCATGTGTATAATGAAAGTATCAAGTTGGTAACTAAGCTCCCGAAGCTTCGATTCACCAAACTCATCTGGATAATGTTTGGCCAATGTCATTATTTTTTCCTTATAAAAATTAGCAAAAACATTTAGATGAATTCAAGCTTGCCATACCAATAAGTAAGTTACCACTCACAACATCAAAACGATTATTAAGCTCTTGAAGTTGCAAGTCAATTATAGCATAAAAGAGCTCAACACGTAAGTGATGTGAGTAAGTAACACTAGAAGGCCTACGCTTTGACTTTCCGGGAAGATAAAAATTATCCATCTTAGGTACCAAGATTTCATGTTTATCACAAAATTCAAGAACTTCATTCATCAAAGCATACCATCCATCATCTCTCAACAATTGCAATCTTGTCTTAGTAATGTTAAGAAATATCATAGCATTGATAATATCTTGGTCTTTTCTTTGTAATGATGCACTCAACTCATTGGACATCACCAATATCTTCAACATCAAGTGAAGCAAGAAAACAAATTCAATTTCATTGATCATAGTAAAAAAAGCTCCTGCTTGCAATCTATCATTAGGATTAGAGCCTCCACATTTAATCGCATCAAGCACATGAGCTCTAGATGAAAATAAAACAATGAAGTTATCCAATGTTCTAAAATGTGATCCCCAACGAGTGTCACCTGGCCTTTGAAGTGCTCGTTCTTGATTTAACCCTTTTCCACTTTGAACTTCACCACTTTCTAGTAGTTGCTTCAAAATTTCTGCTTGATGGTCCCGAAGTTGATCTCTGTGCTTAAATAATGCTCCTACCACATTTAACACATTAGTAATAATAGCAAAAAAATCATCCACAAGCAAATTTTTTGACAACGACTACAAGTGTCAATTGTAATTGGTGAGCAAAACAATGGATGGAATATGCCGAAGGAGTTTCTTGCAAAATCAAAGTTTTAAGACCATTCATCTCTACTTGCATGTTACTAGCACCATCATGGCCTTGTCCACGTATTTTAGATGTACTTAAAGAATGTCTCATAAGCACAGAGCATACTGTTTCCTTCAATGTTTTTGCCGATGTATCACCAACACGAACAATGACAATAACTCACTCATTCACTTTACCCTTTTTGTTAACTTATCTCAATGCAATTGCCATTTGTTCATGGTGTGATATATCCTTGGATTCATCAACTATAATTCCAAAAAAATCTCCATCCAAGTCATCAATTATAGCTTTCACGGTTTCTTGTGCACAAGCACTCGCAATATCTTTTTGAATTTTTGAAGAAGTCATCATAGCATTTTTTGGAGCATGTTTTAAAATAACATTATTCAAATCGGGAAACATTTTTTCCAACCATTCCAAAAGGCCTTTGTTTTGGGAAGGTTCACTTTCATTATCACCTCAGAAAGACAATTCGAATTTCAAGAGAAATCTTACCACATTAGTTGATGCCTCTAAATAAGTACGATGCTCACTTCTTATTTTCTTAGACTGCTTGTTCAAAGCAACTTGAATTGATTGAGATTGATTTTCGAAATCTAGCATCTTATTGAAACATCTTCTGTGGACACTATTCACTTCACCAACATGTAATTGAAATCGTTCCAAACTATGATTCCAAGCCTTAAAGCCTATTTTCATGAAAAAGTCACCTGCATTGCCCTTCACATAATCATTTTTAAATAAATAGCAACACAAGCAAAACACAACATCTTTATTCACACTATACTCCACCTGGAATATGAACCCTCATACCATGTCAAATTAAATCGACGCATTTTCGTGCCAATTCTAGTTTGAGAAAATTGAGAAAGAATCGATTGACAAGGTCCTTGTTGAATATAGTGTCTTCTCACTTGATCTCATATCGTAGAGTGATTCATGAATTGGTTTTCTTTCTCCAGGATCGGATTTAAGTGAATTCACATCAAACTATTGTATAAGACGGGGAGAATTGTCTTTAAAACTAGAACTTGGTTAAGGAGAAAAATATCTATCCATTTCAATTCACAAGAATCAATAACAAATTCCTGCAAAATAAATAATTCATCACGAATATAAGTAAATATAACATTACTTATAGGGGAATCACACCTCATCGTCCATATTACAAAATAAATAAAATATAATAGAGAATCACACCCCTCACAAAAAAAGAAATAAGCACAATAATTTCAATAGCGGAATTACACCCTGCCTTTAGTAAAATATCAAAAACGATATAATATGTAATGGAGGAATCACACCCCTCAAAATAAATAAGTAAACACAATCAATCTCAATAGGGGAATCACACCCTCCTTATAAAATAACAAAAATGATATGTAAATGTAATAGAGGAATCACAAGTCAATTCACATCTCCTTTATTCATAAGACAAAACAAATAAATATGGCATTATCAATAAAAAAATTATACCCTCTTTATGTTTCAAGACAAAAATAATATACAATAAAGATAGAGATAAAATCTCACTTATATAATTATTTGACGGAATGATACCTTGCTTTCGTTGGCACTTGATCGCTGATGATGATGGCTGCTCGCCTGCCCGAGTAATTTTCAAGTTCACAATTTTACTTTTTCTTGGCATGGAGATTGGAGGTACCGGGGACTTTTGAGGAAAGCAATTAGCTTTTAGGGATTTGGGGAGAAAAAGTGTTGTGGATTTGAGAATTTAATAATTAATTTAATTAATTAAAAATAATATATATTAAAGTTTATTATAAAATAATGGTGTGGACTTGTGGTGGGTCAATCATATGAGCTACGGAATAATTAATTAAATAGAAAAGTAAACACTGAAAAGTTTTGTAAAGGTAAAAGCATAAAAGTGGGTGTGGGGCCAGAAGAGGTAGTAACTAAAGGATTTTGTAGAAAAAAAAGTAATGCCCCAGCTGGGAATCGAACACATAACGTCAAGACAATATATGACGCACACAGCTAAGCTTCAAAGCAGTGCACCACGACAACGTTTGATACTAAGGGTGCACACTATATTA
>NC_061118.1:169458064-169491999 GCF_002878395.1 Capsicum annuum
CGGGTGCACGTGCACCCTCAGTGACACGTGTGTTTGCCTCTGAAAGGTTGTTATTAGTTGCAATCCAAAAAGTATTTCTATGACTTGCAATATACAATCTAAGGATGTATATTTCATTTTTTTTCAGTCACACAATTGTTTGCCCAGACATATTATTAAAGCCTAAAAATTGAAGGAAAAATGACTAGCCTAACCCGTCACAAAACAAATAACTCATATTTGAGTCAATTGATAAAGAATGACGAGTCGGCCAAACTAATTACTAAAATTGACTATTTTCAATCATTTTTCCATTTGGGTCAATTTCACCTACCTTCCTTTCATTTGTCAGCTTGCAATTTGAGAATAATCTCTTGAGATTGTTATGGATGAGAAATTTTCTCCTTTAATATGGTGAGCAACAAAGTGTTTTTAGTCTGAAATCATGGAGTAACTGTAGTAGTTGTTTCTATGTGTTTGTTATATTTTCGTGCAATAATCTCAAACCTGCTACAACAATTTCTTTTTTCTACAACTAGTGTTACTTGTTTAAAAATAATAATTAAATGCAATCGTATGGAAACTACATAATTGTTCTATAAAATATGTATCACTATAAGATATATGTATAGAAAATAAATAAGATCTGTATAGAAATTGTATAGTTATTGTATGAAATATGTATATGAAAAAATATTAAAAAAAAATTATATAGAATGTGTATAGAAATTATATAGTTGTTTCATAAAAAAAGTATTTGAATTTTAATTGTAGCTAAACGATGTATAGAATGTGAACAGAAACTGTATAATTATTAAATAGAATGTGTATAGAAACTATATAAATATTGTATATAATACGTATTTGAATAATTATTGCAGCTTAAAATTGTATAGAATGTGCATAGAAAATGTATAATTATTGTGTAAATATATATTTGTATAAAATGTGTACAGAAATTATATCATTATTATTCAAAATACGTATCAGAATAATTATTTTAACTACATATTTTATAGGGTGTGTATATAAGTTTTAGCAATTTTTGTATATAAGTTTTATCATTTTTTATATAAAATATGTATATATGTATTTGATATCAAACATGCATTGACACATTCATTTTTAGATGTATTTGAGCAAAACACTTCAGTATACAATGATTATACAATATCAATAATTATTGATTGTTTTTTATCTTGATAGAACTAAAAAATAAAATAGTTCAATTATTCCATTAAATAAAGGAGAAAAAAGGTAAACCAATTAAAAAAAATAAATTAAAAAACTAGAAAAATCAAGGACCAATCAAAAATTAACAAAGCAAAAAAAGAAAATCTGTCAGCCAAAATAAATAAATTTTTTAAAAAAAACATGGATCAATCGGAAATTAACTAAGCAAAAAAAAAGTCAATTTTCATAAATCTCGTTATTTTGCTCCTTAATTATCCTCTCTTCCAGTTTTTTAAATACATTTTCTCCCTCCAGAATTTTAAGTATTCATATACATAACTGAATGTTGATATTCATTAGTATCTTAGGTATCAGATCTAACTATTTTAAAAATATTTAAGGAAATAACTCAACAACCTTTAATGTAGAACGCAATTAACGTCATATCTATTAATGAATCCCTTAAATTCAATAACAACTTTTCAATTTCAAAAAATTTTAAACACCAAATCAATTTGCGTGATAAAAAAATCTCACTTCGGATCATTCAAACTCTGTTTTCCCTAGCACTTTTTTTTCAAATTTTCAAAACTCTGTTTTTCATCAAATTTTATCAAGAAGATGAACATTACAATTCTCTTGGGGAACTTCGATATCCCAAATTCACGATTACATGAATTATCGATATGCAAAGAATGGAGTGAAAAATTCTTTGATTCGGTATTTCATCCTCTGTAAAGTTCTTACAATGCATATCAATATTAATTAAATCTAAAAGCAAAGTTAATCATTAAAAGAGCAAAATAAATCAACTTGTTCATAAATATGTCTGATATACACAACTATACATAACTATGCTATGTATCATTTGAAATAACATCAGTTATTTCATTTGTATACATAACATAGTTATATATCAGGAGTAGAATAATTGTAATTATATCAAATCTAATGTTATGTATATGGATGCCTATATACATAGCAGAGTTATGTATAAGAAGTGAAAAAAAATCATGAAAAAAAAAAATCAATATACATAACTATGATATTTATCAAATTAGAAGTAATCCATTCATATTATTTTTTTCCTAGTTCCTATTTTCTCTTTTAGTGTTGCCCTTATTTCTCGTATTTTTCGTATTTCGCTGATTTTTATTATTTTCTATTCCTTATTTATATTATGTCATCCAACTCCTCGTTTACTAAGCATTATCTTGAGCTGGGGGTCTATCGGAAACAACCTCTCTACTTCTTCGAGGTAGCGGTATTGTCTGCGTACATCTTACCCTCCTCAGACCCCACTTTATGCAAAATACACTGAGTTTTTTGTTGTTTTTGTTGTTGTTGTAAAAGTAATCCATTCATATTCATTACATTATTATGTGTAAGAGGTGAAATAACAACAAATTTCAAAATGGCATCTGTAACCTTATATACATAACTAATCTATGTATCAAGGTTGATTTTAGAACAATTGATACTTTATATTTATGTATAAGAATATAAATTTCACAAAAATATACAGATTCAACAATAAAACCCTTTACCTTTGAAAGACAGGTCTAGGTCAAATATATACATAAGTTATATACATAGTGTGACATAAAAACTCTTAGCGATGTCAAATATCATACATATATAAATCTGTCTTATGTATCGGATTATAAATAGTTGAGCAATTTGAGATCTGGTTCATGATATGCATATGAATCCGAGATTGATCGGCAACGTGATATAGTTGCGGTGGTTGATGTCCGAAGTTACAGCCAGTCAGAAAGGAGAAAAAAAAAGGCAGAAAGACCGCGAGGGTCCATCAGCTGGTGGTATTTTTGTTAAGGAGATGAAGAAGAGAAAGTAGGTTGAGGGCGGTGGTTAAGAGATGGAAGGGATTGGAGGGGGCGCCAGCGGCATGGTTCGCCTATAGAGATTGACGAGAGTGTGTTTGATTGTGATTAATGCAGCTGATAAAGAAAGTTGTGGTGCTAGTGGTTCACTGGCAAATGTCTGCTGGTAAAAGGGTGACTTTTTATGTTGAGCAATTTGAGAATAACACATTTGTAAATCAAAATTTAAAAACTACTTGATTAAAGTTCCTTGATTTTAGTCACTCTTTGAGGACATTAAGCGTAATAAAGGGTAGGTGAGATATGTATATGAAGTTTGGAAAGAGAAAGTGCCGAAAAAAATAAATTTGTAATTACTTTTAGCAATTGGGATTTTATGTAATAATAGAAACTTAAGTTGTAGTTTAAATTTTTTTTTTTTTAAATGACATGCGTTAGCACACCTATCAGAGCGACTGTCGTCTTTCATATGACTACAACTTGAAGATGTCATTCCTTAGGCTAATTTAATGGGACTTATTTTTACAGGCCATTATTATCTTTATGCCATTATTGCTTTTTTCTCAAAAAGATGCGCATATGTCAGCGATTGACGTCCTTCGTGATACGAGTACGATCATGACCTTGACACTTTTTGAGTATTTTGAAGATCACCTAAAAGGGTGCACAAGCCCCCGTGTGAAGAAGGACCAAACCTATCCCTAAAGTGCACTTAATGGGTGGTTTGGAGCCCATTAATGAAAGGGCCCTTTAGTCTTTTGTTTCTTATTTTGTAATATAATATAAATGAAACATTATAAAGTTTCTAGTTCTTTAGTTGTTGAATGTTAAAGAAAGAACCATCTCTTAGAGTGAGAGAGAGTCCAGCCATAACTAGGGCCATATACAAGTGTGGAATCACTTGTGTTTTGCATTTAGCTTGATACCTTGGTGCTTGGGTAGTGGACGCCTCTCTTGTGTCAAATGTAAGAGTTAGGTTTTTATTGAGTATGGTGTTAAGGGTCCAAGAGTGAAATATGCTCTTGAATTCTTAAAATTATACCAGCCATTCGTCTATTTTTCTATCTTTTGTTCATTGAAATCGTTGGTTCTTATCATTATTAATGTAACCCATGACTTCTTGTTGTTGTAATCTTGTTGTTCATGTTTATTGTGGTTAATATAGTTTGGGTTGTTGGCTGCCATAGGTGTGAAAACACCTAAGTATCTTGCATTCTTATTGTGTTCTTGAATTCGAGGATGATCACTAAAGAGGTCTATGATTTTCTTAAACTTGTGAACTGATTTTGATGTGTGTTTCGTGCTTCCCTTATGTTTCTCGTATCACTTCGTATTGCTACAACTTGAAAATGTCATTCCTTATTTTAATGAAACTTGTTTTGACAGCCCATTATTGTCTTTTTCTCAAAATTGAAAAGGTGGACTAAGCCATAGTTTCACTTCAAAATATATTTGCATTATTCAAATGTGTAAAATTATTGTCATTCCACTTTATAGTTTAAAAAACTTGGTAATTACATGATAAAGCATTTTTAAAAACTGTGAGAAACTATATTTATTTTAAAATAGATTTGAATTATTCAAATATATGAAATTATTTTTGATAACTATTTAATAGTATCATTTTCATTTTAACCTTAGTGGGTCTCACATATTAAAAAAAGTCAACAAAAAAAAAATATTAAAATAACTTTAAAAGTTACAATTTTGTAAACTTTACAAAGTCATTACTTGTTTCTTAAACTCCCTTCCTAGTTAAATGGCGACCTATTGGTCAAAGTTCATAGCGTTTGATTCTCAAAATAAAAAAATAATTAATTTTCACTAGACATTTCACGTTTGCCAAGTAACACCTGAAATTACAAGTTGCATTTGTTGATGATTCAAGATTCTGAATTTTTTCCAAAGATTATCAAACGGATTGAAATTTATCTTAGACAATAATTATTAATTTCATGATTGATGTATCATAATCACATATCAAATTAATTTTTACCAATACAACCATATCAAATTTTTGTTTTACAATACAAACTTGGATTCTTTCTTGATGATAACTTTAATTGAAAATTCAGAATTTGTTTTGTAATTTTATCCAAATTATTACATTTTTTTCCAAATTTCCTTTCTTTTTTATCCTCTATATTCATGAATTCTTTACATTTTACCGTGAAGAATAACGCCCAATACTTTTAACTGTTCCATTCCGACGTACTACACTTGTCCATTGAGCGTAACTTGTTCTTTTGGGACGTTCTTGGGCTAAATTTTGTCTGAGAGGCAAGACTAATAGAGCATCACATAAATCAAAACACAATATGATAGTTTCAACTCTTGTTCATAGGGCATAACTTGTCGGCTAAGTCTTGCCTCTAAGGGAAGAATTATAGAATATCTCATAAATCAAGACATGATGTGGTAGTGTCAACTCTTGTCCATGGAGCATAATTTGTTCTTTGAAAGTCCTTGGACTAATTCGAACCTCTAAGACAAGAGTTATAGAACATCTCACAAATCAAGATATAATGTGGTAGTGTCATCTCTTACCCATGAGGTATAATTTGATGTTTAAAAGTCTTTGATTTATAAAACATCTCATAAATCAAGACACAATGTGCTATTGTCAAATCTTACCCATGGGGCGTAACTTGTAGTTTTAAAGTCCCTGGGTTAAGTCTTGCCTCTAAGGCAAGAGTTATAGAACATTTTGTAAATCAAAACGTAATGTGATAGTGTCAACTCTTACCCATGGGACGTAACTTATTGTTTGAAAGTTCTTGAGTTAAGTCTTGCCTTTAAGGCAATAGTTATAGAATATCTCATAAATCAAAACACAATGCGAAAATGTTAACTCGGGCCCGTGGGACACAACTTGTTACTTGAAAGTCTTTGGTCTAAGTTTTGCCTCCAAGGAAAGAGTTATAAAACAACTCATAAATCAATACACAATGTGATGGTGTCAACTCTTGCACATGGGGCATAAATTGTTGTTTGATAGTCCTTAGGTCGAATCTTACCTCTAAGACAAGAGTTATAGAGTATTTCATAAGTAAAAAATACGATGTGTTAGTGTTGACTCTTGCTCAATACACATAACTTGTTTGAAAATTCTTGAGAAGAGTCGTGCCTCTAAGGCGAGAGTTGTAGAACATCTCATAAATAAATACATTATGTGATAGTGTCAACTCTTGCCCATGGGATATAATTAGTTGTTTGAAAGTCCTTGAGTTAAGTCTTACCTCTAAGATAATAGTTGTTGAACATCTCATAAATGAAGACATGAGTGGTAGTGTTAATTCTTGCTCATGGGGCATAATTTGTAGTTTGAAAGTATTTGAGTTAAATCTTGCCGGCAAGAGTTGTAGAACATCTCATAAATAAAGACATAACGTGGTAGTGTCAACTCTTGCCCGTGGAACATAATTTGTAGTTTGAAAGTCCTTGAACTAAGTCTTGCCTATAAGGCAATAGTTGTAGAACATCTCATAAATGAAAACATAACATGATAGAGTCAACTCTTACCCGTGGGACATAATTTGTTGTTTGAAAGTTCTTGAGCTGAATCTTGCCCCTAAGGTAAGAGTTATAGAACATTTCATAAATCAAAACACAATGTGGCAGTGCCAACTTTTACCCATGAAACATAACTTATTATTTGAAATTCATAAGTTTTGCCTCTACAATATGGTAGTGTCAACTCTTACCCATGAAATGTAGCTTATTATTTTAACGTTATAAGTCTTGACTTTATAATATGACAATGTCAACTCTTTCTGATGAGATGTAACTTGATTGAAAAAAATCGAAGAAAGGAACAAGAATAATAAAAATCACGAAAAAATAAAAATATTAAAAAGATAAAAGTCAAAGAAAATGTAGAAGTTAAGAGAAAACGAAAAAAAATAAAGGTTGATAAAAGAAGATAAAATAAAAATAAAGGCTAAGAAAAATTAAAGAAGAAAAGAAAGAAAAGTAAAGAAAGCTTTTTTTATAGAAGTAGACGTTGAGAGGAGTAAATGAAAAAAATTAAGGGTTGAGAAAAACTAAAAACAACAAAATAAAAAGTGGAAAGAAAAATAAAAAATCAAAATAAAATAATAAAGAAAAAAAAGAAGTTGAGAGGAAAAAAGGAAAAAAGTAAGAGTTGAGAAAAATAAAAAATAAAAAAAATAAAAGGAAAAATAAAAATCAAAATAAAATTAAAAAGAGAAAAAAAAAAATTGAAAGATGAATGTATGAAGTTGCTATCCATTATAAGGATCATTTATATAATTTACTCCATTAGTCAGGGGCAATTTTATCTAAAAATTTATCAATTAATAGCTTAGGGCTATTTTTATGAAACTTTTTTATTTGAGATCAAAATTTAAAAGTTACCTTATTTTAGGATTATCTATGTAGTTTTTCCGAACTGAACCCCCTCAACCAAAAAATTATATATAAGGTCAAGTTTGAATATTGTGTATATATAGGTAATAATGAACCCCTTAGATATACTGGAAAGGCCTACCTAAATGTGTGTTGATATTCCACTGTTATGTTGATGTTGCGGGTTCGATACCCATTAATCTGTTTTTGTAGCTTATTAAAATTTTTGTCCTTTCTCACATACTCCTTTTTCTATTTAATACTAGGGGGGATATGACTCGTGTTAGCATGGGCCCAATGTAAAATATTTTTAGATTAATTATTATGATTTATAATTTTTTTATGTAATTTTAAAATAATATATATTACACCTTCTATCTAATTTGTGTGGTATTGATTGCTAAGTATTATAATTTATGATATTTTTATGAAATTCTTAAATAAATAACAGATTAAAAAAGAAAAGTAAAATAAATAAATATAAAAATAAATATCTAAACAGGCAACAAGTTTTAAGAAAATTTTTATTCGAAACTTTAATGTTAGGATAAAATAAAAGTCTCTCTTAATTTGCTAAAATAAATAAGTAGGAAAGAAAATCACATTTTTAGCATAAAAGATAAATAAAAGGAAATATATGATATTTATTTAATTTTAATATTTTAATCAATATAAATTATCATATTTCGTGTTTGTTTTACAAGAATCAATTTAACTAATTTTTAAAGTTAAATTAAATTAATATTTTTAATTAAAATTTGAATATTCAAAAACTATACAAAAAGTCCTTAAAGTTGTAATTTTTCTCATTTCAATACGATAAAAGATATATCTTAAAATGTTGGTCACAATTCATATTATTTGACTATCAAAAAGGAACTTATGACAAATAAAAAGAAAAAAAAAGAGTGAAAAATTGAATATAAATAGTAGTAAATATACCCACACATTAAAATGAAAAATACTTTGGGAACAGTATTTACCTTTCATGTATCCAAATGAACATTATTATGTTATATAATAAGTGAGACTGAAGCAACAAAAGCAGATATGCTGATATCTAACATAGAAATACATAAATGACTTATAATAATAAATTAGGGATGATATAATAAAATAATATATAGTACAGAGAAATAATAAATATATGAAATATTCGATAAATTAGAATTTAATTATATATTTTTATAAGTATGGCCCACCATATTCAATAACACTTGAGGTATTATCGTAAGTAAATGAAAAAGGGAGAATTTTCTTTTAAAATCATGACTGTAATTAAATGGAAAAAGATGGACATTTCTTTAAAAGTATTATAAAGATTCAAAAAGTAAGGTATTAAGGACAATTCCTATCAGCAAGCAAATTCTACACTAAATTTTAAAGACTATTACACCCTTAAATTTTCTCCTAATGCCTTTAAGCTGCCATTTCAAAATCATCACTTCTAATACTATTATATTTCTAATCATCATTGGGACGAACAAGGGTATGTCCGTAAAAATACTAATTTTCAAGGGTAAAATGATAAGCTTCTTTTTTTAAAACCAAACCACGGCTTTCCTCACCCTTCTAGATATTTCTCTCTCTCTTTCTCTCCGCAGTCCGCACACAATCATACAATTCTACTTCCTCAAGCTCTCAAACACCAAATTCAGATCCAAATAACAACAAGAACACTAGCTTCTGAGGCAGATGCTTGGTGGTTCACTATTTTTTCTGTTGTTTCTCTGTCTTTAAGCGGTGATCGATAAAAGGATTCAAATGACGGTACAAGAGGGTACTGGTTTTAGCTTGGATATGACTACCATTGGGCATATTACTTGAATCGGTAAGTTTGCTAAGTGAAATATTTTAGAGGCATATTTTTAATAACACCCTTATAGATCTTATCCGTGTTGGCTAAATTCACCAGTGCTTGAAACCAACCATTTTTTATTCTGAGATACTTTTCTTACGGCATTCTTCCGTGGGCCAACATCTGTTGATTCTCATAAATGATAAGCTGTTCTTGCCATTATCATGTGAGATTTAGACCATTGACAAATCCTTTCATACCTTGAAATGGTAAGACATATAGTTGGATCTTGCTAATCATTTAGATGGAAATCAATCCCTGACTAATTCAAATGTACAAAATATAGTATAGTACCTTGTTAGTGTAGCTGGTTGCAATTTGTTCTCGGAACATCTTTGGATTGATCTTTCTAGATGCATTTGGGAATCAGGACTTCTTTTTGGTACTTTTCGTGGACACTATACATGAAAGGAAGTCATTTTCATTGGTGGAATGATATTTATGGAACCATCACATGATCCTTCTCCAACTGTACTTTACACTCTGATAAGTAATAAAGACACCACAAACCTACTGTATGATTGGCATGTATCCTTAAAGGAACTCCTATGTGCGAACTTTAAATACTCACCTATGTTCCATAAATAATAAAAAAGTAAAACTAATTTTGGCCACACATTTAATTGCATAAAATAGTTATTACTATATTATAGTAAAATAATTAAAAAAAAAATACTCATAATTATTGAATAGACGTGTATCTATTATATTATACACAATAAAGCGAAATCCTCCATAATTTCAAAACTTCACTTGATACATATCATTACAAAGATTTACAATAAATATAAATTATGGAAACATAATTACTTACTAATCATCTGTTAAAATTATTTTAAACAATATATTCAAAATTTAATATTAACTACCTCATGAACAACTGATTGATAAACATTTGGTGATAGTAATAGTGATATTTCAGCTAAAAAGGTGACAACTGATAGTCGAGGTGTGTTTGATGAAACATTTAGTGATAGTAATGGTGATAGTTCAGCTAGAAGGAGTGAACTGACAGTCGAGTTGTGTTTCGATAAATATTGGGTGATATAACAGTGATTTAGCTAGAAGAAGTAAACTGATCGTCGAGGTGTGTTTCGATAAACATTTGGTAATATAATAGTGATATTTCAACTAGAAGAAGTGAATTGACAGTTGAGGTGTGTTTTGATAAACATTTTGTAATATAATTGTAATAGTGATATTTCAGCTAGAATAAGTGAACAATTGATTGTTAATGTGTGTTTTCGATGAACATTTAGTGGTGATCGTAATGCTGATATTTCAGCTAGTAGAAGTGGACAACTGATAGTTGAGGCGTGCTTTGATAAATATTTAGTGATGATAATTATGGTGATATTTCAGCTAGAATAAGTGAACAACTGATAGTCGAGATGTGTTTTCAATAAACATTTAGTGATGATAATTATAGTGGTATTTCAGCTAGAAGAAGTGAACAACTGATAGTTGAAGTGTCTTTTCGATGAACATTTGGTGGTGATAACTATGGTGATATTTCAGCTAGAAGAAGTGAACTGACAGTCGAGGTGCTTTTTTGATAAACATTTGGTGGTTATAATTATGGTGATATTTCAACTAGAAGAAGTGAACTGACAGTCAAGGTGTGTTTTGATAAATATTTAGTGGTGATAGTAATGGTGATATTTCAGTTAGAAGACGTGAAAAACTGTTTGTCGATGTGTGTTTTCGATAAACATTTAGTGATGATAGTAATGGTGATATTTCTGTTAGAAAATGCGAAAAATTGATTGTCGATGTGTGTTTTCGATAAACATTTGGTGGTGATAATTATGGTGATATTTTAGCTAGAAGAAGTGAAAAACTGATTGTTGATGTGTGTTTCCAATAAACATTTGGTGGTGATAATAATGGTGATATCTCAACTAGAAGAAGTGAACTGACAGTCGAGGTGTGTTTTGATTAACATTTAGTGGTGATAGTAATGGTGATATTTCAACTAAAGGAAGTGAAATGACAGTCGAGGTGTGTTTTGATAAACATTTAGTGGTGATAGTAACAGTGATATTTCAGTTAGAAGACGTGAAAAACTGATTGTCGAAGTGTGTTTTCGATAAACATTTGGTGGTGATAATTATGGTAATATTTCAGCTAGGAGAAGTGAACTGACAGTCGAGGTGTGTTTTGATAAACATTTAGTGGTGATAGTAATGGTGATATTTCAGCCAGAAGAAGTGAACAACTGACAGTTGAGGTGTGTTTTGATAAACATTTGGTGATTGTAATAGTGATATTTCCGCTAAAATAAGTGAACAACTGATTGTTCGTTTTGATAAACATTTAGTGGTGATAATTATGGTGATATTTCAGCAAGAAGAAGTGAACTGATTGTCAATATGTGTTTTGATAAACATTTGGTGATTGTAATAGTGATCTTTCGACTAAAATAAGTGAACACTGATAGTCGAGGTGTGTTTTGATAAACATTTAGTGGGGATAATTATGGTGATATTTCAGCTAGAAGAAGTGAACAACCGATTGTCGATGTGTGTTTTGATAAACATTTAGTGGTGATAATTCTGTTGATATTTCAGCTAGGAAGTGAACAACTGATTGTCGATAAACATTTACTGGTGATAATTATGGTGATATTTCAGCTAGAAGAAGTGAAAAACTGATTATCGATGTGTGTTTTGATAAACATTTAATGGTGATAATTATGGTGATATTTCAGTTAGAAGAAGTGAACAACTGATTGTCGATGCGTGTTTTGATAAATGTTTAGTGGTGATATTTCAGCTAGAAGAAGTGAACATCTGATTGTCGATGTGTGTTTTCGATAAACATTTACTGGTGTATGGTGGTATTTCAGCTAGAAAAGTGAAAAATTGATTGTCGAAGTGTGTTTTGATAAATATTTGGTATTATAATAGTAATATTTCAGCTAGAATAAATGAACTACTGATTGTCAGTGTGTGTTTTGATTAACATTGGCGATAGTAATACTGATATTTCTGCTAGAATAAGTTGTCGAGGTGTGTTTCGATAAACATTTAATGATATAATAATGATATTTCAGCTAGAAGAAGTAAACAACTGGTTGTCGATGTGTGTTTTCGATAAACATTTGGTGATTGTAATTGTGATATTTCAGCTAGGAAAAGTAAACAATTCATAGTTGAGGTGTGTTTTGCATTTGGTGATAGTTATGGTGCTATTTTAGCTAGAAGAAGTGAACTACTGGTAGTTGAGGTGTTTATCGATAAGCATTTTGGTGATAGTTCTGGTAGCAAACTCAACTTTTTTTTTAAGGTTTGGATATGTTTATTTTTAAGCCTGTTTGAGTACTACAGAACAATTAAAATACTAACAGTTGCTACTATGTTTATAGATTGGAGTCCAAGTATATGAACCTCATTATATTCCGTTTTGCTCGAATCAGACCTCTGCCTTTCCAGTTTACTTCCACGCAGTGGCAGAGCTAGAATTTTCACTAAAGGGATTAACATCTACTGTATATGAAAAAAGTAAAAATTTAGTCACGTAAAAACATTTTAACCCTAAAATCGAAGGGACTTTTGATGAACTCCTCTCTACCTTGCTTGCTCCCTGCATCTGCGTTGTTTGATCATGTCTTCTTCGAGCCATAAGATGCACGGGCATGTAGGTGTGAAGCTATGGCGAGTGAAGTGTTTATGTAGGTGTGAAGTCACGGTGTGTGAAGTGTTTATGTAGGTGTAAAATTATACTGAGTGAAGTGTTTCTATAGGTGTGAAGTCATGATGAGCAAAGTGTTAAGTGTAAAACCATGGTGAGTGAGGTGATGAAAAGAGACAGGCAGACTAAAATTGCATGCAAGTAAGTTATGTAAAAGAACTTATAACCTTGTGAAATCCATGTACACTTGGCAAAACATATATCTCAATGGAGTGAAAAATGTGTATAGTCGATACCATTTAGTTGGGAATAGTTTTTTTTTCATGTTAGCACGTTTAAATCCTGTGCTTCTAGGAGTCTTTGACCCCTATTTGAGATTTTTCTGCCATAGAAAATATATGGAGCTTCTACTACTTCCTATTTTATTTTTATTTTGTTTAGTGTTGGCGTGAGATGTATTCAAATGGTGAAACATGGTTAGTGAGGACTCACAAAGCAATTCCAACATATTTTGGATTGAGGTGTGGTTATTGTTGTATACAAACCTCGAATCAACCTAAAGTTACTCTTATTAACACTGAACCTGATGAAAGGTGTAAGGCCCTAAGCATATAACATATTAGCTTTGGTGTCTGTGGCCAAATTTGCCCAATTAGAATGGGAGAGTGAAGAAAATGCAGCTGAGTGTGAGAGTAATCGATGAAATTTCTCTTTGGCCAAAGAAGTGGCTCATAAAGCGGAGGTTGCAGTTAAAATCGAACTGGTGGTAAGGATGAATCTCTTTCCTTCCATAATGGTACCTCCAATATCCAAACACTCATAAATGGATGTGCCTTAGAGATTGATCTTGAAGAGAGTGACCTTATTGTCTGAACCCCTTTGAGAAGGTTGGTTTTGTGAACCCTGCTATCCATCCCAACTGGACTGTAACAAAGTAAATGCCTATGTACGAACACAAGAGAGGGAGGGATGAAGATTCATCTTCGTATCAAATTCATTCAGTTAGGCGGGACACAGTAACTTACTCTTGGTCGATCACACTTTTGAATTGCGATGCACATTTGCAACTTGCGACTACTTTTACGCTATGTTGGATCATCATTCTGATTTTATCTCTTGCCCAATATAATAGCAATGCATGTCCATTTTCTGTGGATCTAAAATGACATTTACGGAGCTGGAATCTGATCATGGTGCTGCATTGTTATTTATGGTGGATTTGTCTTCGCCCATGTTTCCGGGAGAAGTAAATAAGTTGTTCTATATATTTTACCTTTCACATATAAGTTTTCCTGAATAGTTGTTATCAATGTATTGGTCATGCTCATGAAACTACGTGATGGACGGCTGCAGATAATTTTAATGGAAGTATTGATGAACCTTTAGAAGATGGGTGCAATGCTGTTCATATTACTTGTCGGTATGGCCATCTGTCATGTGTGGAGGTTGGTCTACTCAACCATTTGCTACCGGAAACAGTCCCTATAGCATACGTTACATTATTTTGATTTCGTTATCATGCTTTTGACGAATACTAATGTAATATTGTATTTGTACCCAGCTACTGTTACAGAGGGGAGCTTCTTGTGCCCTGGTGTTCCTACATTTGAAAATACCATTCCTGCTCAAACCTTAACTTTTCTCACCAAACTTAAATGGTTCAATATGGATATTGTGGAAAGGGAATGGATATTGTGTTATGTTAGAAAAGAATTAGTCGACCTCTAGAATTGCATTGTGAAGTCTCCAGACAACTCAGTGGTCTTCCATATATTACAGCTGCACTACCAAGTATTATGTTAAAGAAGAAAGAAGAAAGTATACTACTGATTGAAGCAGGATAGCCAATGTCAACTTTGAGCAATTGAGTTTGAGAGTTTGGTTGCAAGAAGCAGCATAAGCTACAAAAAAAAAAGCATTAACTAAAGACTTGGATTGGTTGTTGGAAGGACACAATATATGTTTATGTTTTACTGTGCGTATTGTAAAGAGCAACTTTCGTCATATTCATACATATAAAACCTTTGAATTGTTAATACGTGTCTCTTTTATTTTCAATTATGGGGGCATCATATTTACTATTGCTAATACTATTTCTATTGAGAGAAAACTTGAATGCTTTCTTTAAAAATTTAAGGGAAAAGGACATGGGGTAGTCATTTTTAAAAAATGGACAATTTTAAAAAGTGGACAAATGGAATCTGTTGGTTAAATTTAATTCTTTTTTTTTAGCCATTTGGCCCAATTGGGCACATGCAGTCTTTATGCTCAATTGATACATTTTTATACCAAATTGATACACTTTTATATTATATTGATACACTTTTTAAAAAAGAGAAAGAAAATTTTATGCAAGCACATGCAGTCTCACTTTTATACCACATTGATACACTTTTATACTATATTGATACACTTTTATACTACATTAATATACTTTGATAGGTAATGCATGAACTTTTCCCGTCTTTGGGGAAAGGACACAAATGTCAGCTTACCCAAAATATTTTCACTAATGTAGCCATTGATTTGGCAATTCCAATAGATCTAGATTGATACATTTTTATATCACGTTGATATTGTATATATACCTTATAAATACATCTTTTACAAAGAAAATCTATGCAAGCATATATAGTAATTCGTTATTCGCAAATTTGTTTTCATCTAAATTTTTGTGAAACTTTGTGCAAGCATATACAAAATTTATTTAACCCTGTACCTTTACTGTCCAAACATTCCTTAATTTTTTTTATTAAAAAGCGAGAGATAGAAGGAAAAAAAATAAGTCAAAGTGTCACTATAGTGTTAACTCATATAAAAAGAGAGAATAATTATGGGTGAACTTGTATTTCATGTTTTTATTTTCGTGATCGCATCTTAAAAAATACATGGGTGGACAAAATGGACTTTTTTCAAAAAATAAAAAATTAACAACATTAAAAGAAAAAAATAGTGAAAAAAAAAAAATAGGAAGAAAGAGAATGTAACATGTAAAGTAATTGACATTAAAAATTAAACAACAAATAAAGAAAAGACAAAAAAAAGGGGGTAATAGCGACAGAAAAGCTTAAATGGCTATCTATTGGAATTGCCAAATCAATGGCTATATTAGTGAAAATATTTTGGATAAGCTGACATTTGTGTCCTTTCCCCAAAATTTAGATGCTTGATTTGTTTGGCCCGTGTTGACACGAGCCATGTCCCTTAGTGTAATGATACATAATAGCTCTTTCCTGTTAAAATACTTATTATAATTTTTTTTTGATTGAGTGTCAATAGATATAAATTTTGTCCATATTTTAAGATGTCTTTTTCCATTATATTGATATGAGAAAAATTGTAATTTATAGTACTTTTTGTATGATTTTTGAATATCTACATTTTGATTTTAATTCAGATTTTGAACTTCTAAACTAATTTAATCATTAAATTTAATTTAACAAGTGTTTGATTGAGAATGCTCAAGTGATTGATCACTACAGAAAAATTCATTTATTATTGTGGTTAACAATGTAAATAAGCAATAATTAATATGATATGTGAATGTTGTCTAGCATCCAGTAAGATGATATTTCCATGATTGCATGAAGATACATTTGGAATCTTATGATATGTCCATGATAGTGATACACTGTAGTTAGTTTATATTAATCTTTATATACAACTTGATTATTAAGATTCATAGCAAAATTAGACGTTGGGCCCGTGCAAAGCACAGGCATACCTATGTAGTATTATATAGAAGAGTGAAGAGTGGGACGACCAAGGGTATATTGGTAATTTCAAAAAAAGTTCTATCTTGCTTACTTATGTTTTAGGCATCAAAGCTTGGCCATAAATTTTTAATGACCAAAAAGTCAAACTATTTTATGTAAATATCAATCATATCTCAATTGATATAATATCTCAATGGACCCACATAAAATATAGAATTAGTTGTTATTCGCATATTTAATTACTCTACAAGTGAAATAAGATAATTAAAAAAATTATAAATATTTAAATAATAATCCATGCATTCAATTTATTTCTCTTACTTTTGTTTAAATTTATTTCAAAAAATTGCCTCTTTTTTTTTAAACTGTTGAATTATAACTTTTCATATGTCATATTTAACACCACAAGATTAAATAAATTTTGAGACATTCTACATGTTATTAATTTAAGACATAAGATTAAAAAATATTTTTTACTTTCTTAAGCTTCGTATCAAATCAAAATCAAACAAAAAAATTGAAACAGAGAAATACTCAATTTTAAATTTAAAAACTTTTAGATATTGAAAGATAATTTTAAAAGCATAGCATAAATTATACACTACAATGACAAATAAACCTTAAGACTATAACATTTCTTTATATTACAAATTTATACAACATAAACTCATTTAATACCTATTTTCGGTATTCCATTTTCATGAGTAATTTTTCAGCTATTAAGAGATTATCTTAGAATTTATCATCTTAAAATCTTAGATTGTTTCATTATGAAAATTAACATATGAGATATTCATATGAATAAAAATAAATCTATTGTCTCCCTGAAAAAATAAATTATTTTATTTAATGTACTCATATACTATAATTTAAGACTGTATATTCTTTATTGAAAAAATTAACATATGAATAATTTTGTCATTGATTTAACACTGTAGATTGTTTCATTATGAATAATGTATGAATAATTTTGTCAAATATATCAAAATGCCCTTTATGTTGTGGTTTTAAACATAACAAGTAGAAAGTTAAAACTAAAGTATTGCCAATTTTTTTTTTATTCTTTTTTAAACAAATTCAAACGGAAAATAGGACTCTATTTTTGAAATTGAGAGTGTAACAAACATCCACAAGGCATTCATATATCCAAAGTTCACATCATCAAAAATAATTTCAAGTTAAACTTTTTCATGATATCTAAAATAATTTAAAATATAATTTTTTAAACCTTAAAAAATAATTTAAGTAATTAGTTTTGTTCAAACTTTATTATGATATATGAGAATTTATGTGATCATTTTTTTATTAAATGTAAATTTAAATAATATACTTAATCAAATGGGGAGAATAATATTAAATTTAAATGGAAATTATATTTGAAGTTTTTCCCATTTAAACATTTTTTTCAATCGTGGTGTCCAAACAAGCTTTCTCTCCTCTTAACTAAATTCATGAAATAAACAAGTTACTTTTGCGTGTAACAATCATTATTATTTTTTTGCTGTTTTTGTCTAAAATTATTGATAGTTAATTTATGTTTAAGGTAAAACTTACAAATATAACTAAGGGTATAACGGTTTTTTCATAATTTTTAAAATATTTTCGTATAATTTATTTATGTTAATCCCATACAACTCTATTTTAAATGAAAAATATAGACGTAATGATCATTTCATTAGAATCTTTTCAATGTCATTCATGATGTAATTTTTCACATTAATTTTACACACCTCAATTATAAATCTATTTTAATATGTAGTAAAATAAATTAAATGCACTATATCAGAATGTTTATTATAATACATCCTATGTCTCAATTCAAATAATATATTTTTCTTTTTAATCAATTCTGAAAAAGAACTGACATTTTTTATTTGGTTAGTATTTTAGTCATGTTGAATTTTATTTATTTATCAAAAGTCCACAAAGGTATATTCTTCTATTTAAGGTTCATTTATTTGAAAGATAATTTGAAACATTGCGATGTTTTTCCATATATCTTAAATTCAATGTCTAATCAAAATGTTATAAATTGAAATAAAAAGAGACGTAGTTTATATGAGCATGTGCAAATACTTGCATTTGTTTCGAAAAAGAAAGAAATAGTAAAATTAATTTTGGTTACACATTTAATTGCATAAAGTAACGATTACTATATTATAGTAAGATAATAAAAAAAATTCTCATAAACATTGAATAAGTGTTTATCTATCAAACACAATAAGCCATTCCTCCGTAATTTCAAAACTTCACATGATACATATCATTACAAAGATTTGCACTATACATATAATTTATGAAAACATAATTATTTACTAAGTACCTATTCAAATTATTTTAAACAACTTATTTAAAATGTAATACTAACTTTCTCGAGAAAATTGAAGGAAATGTGTCTTTTAAGTCTTGAATGAAGGATTGGTGACATTGACCAACAGATAGGGTCAAACATCATTAGGAAACTTGATTAAGTTAATTGTGGACTTGATTAATATTTTCAAAACTTTCTAATTTTTTCAAAAATATAAATCAACCCAACCCACACCCCTCTTCAATCCAAATCAACAACTCTCTCCTCTCTCTCGACAGCTTCTTTTAACTCTCTCCCAACTAACAGTTCTGCAAAATTTCTCCCTTCAACCCCCGACGAATTCTACCTCCGACGACAAATAGTTGGGCTTCGAGTTCCCCACTTTAATTCAATCAACCTGTCTCTCATCCCTCTCTCGATAACTTCTCTCAACTCTCTCCCAACCAACTGTTCTGCAAATTTCTCATTTCAATCCTTGGCGACTTTAACATCCGACTACAAATAGCTGGGCTTCGAGTACCTTTTCGAGTTCAATCGACGTGACAGCCTTGCTCTCTAGCCACAACAACTTCGAATTCTTCATCGTTCCTTTTCTTCCTTCACAGGTAAAAATTTATGATCTTATTAGTTTTGAAGAAAACGAGGAACTTGAACCAACTTCTTTTATAGTATTGGTTAACAATTTTAATATTTGTTGCACTAATTTAAAATGCGGTCTGAATAAAATCCTAATTTCTGGTATTTCTTCTCTTCTCTTTTCGAAGTGAATTATGATATTTTGTTTTTTGTTGCATTTTCTTGAAGTTTGAGTTTTTTTGTTTGTGTTTATAAAAATAAAAGGACAATTTGGTTTGATCTGTTCTGTTTTTGTTGTTGGTAAAAATGGTGAAATTGCTATTTTTTGTTTAACAAAATCGTGCTACTGTTTCCTTTAACAGATTACCCATTTGGTGCAACATATTAACCATCTGATGCAACAGATTTATCATATGATGCAACAAATCAACCATTTGATGCACCAGAGGAATCATCAGATTACAATTCTGATGCAATAGATTAATAATCTGATGCAACAAATTAAATATCTGATGTAACAGCTTTACCATATGTTACAACAGATTAGGCATCGGATAAAAAAATTTGATGCAACTAATTAACCATCTGGTGTAATGGAAGAACCATCAAATTAATGATCTGATGCAACAGATGAACCTCCTATTGGATAAAATCCTACCAACTCATCCTATAGGAAAAGTCCAAGACTTGATTTTTCCAACTGATCATTCATCTGTCGTGATAGACAACCCTATGTTGGAAGAAATCCAAATAATATTGACCGTTGATAACTGTTCCAATAGATCACTCAAGTGTTGCAACAGATGTGTGACCTATTGCACAGACCATTCATCTTTCTCAATAGATGAGTGATATATTTTGTATTGTTGCAACAGATTACTCAGCCGTTGCTACGGATTATTTAACTGTTCCAACAGATCACTCATATGTTGCAACAGTTGATGTCACAACAGTTGTGTGATCTGTTGAACCGACCATTCATCTGTCTTAAAAAATGAGTGATATGTTTTGTATTGTTGCAACAAATTACTCATCCGCTGTAATAGTTTGGTTATATGCTGCAACAGATATACTACCTGCTGCAACAGATCGATGCTCTGTTGTAACTATTATTTTACTGTTTTGCTTGTTTGATTTACTGTTATCCCTTTTTAACGATGCATTAATCAACAATAATATATTATTTTATGTTTCTATTAATTTTAGATAATATGGTTTTCAAAAGAACATAAACCAAATCAAGTCCAAGTAAAGGAACAAGTGAAGCAGCTTGGCTACATCCATTACTCTATGAGCTTGATTTACAAGCGTTATCTCAATCGGGAGCAGAATATGATAAGCACGGGGAGGAGGAATATTTCAAAAGAGATGATGCAGATGCTAATAGCCCTTCCACCAAAGAGCTGGTCAAAGACTTCAGCATTGATCATTATCCTGTAAGAATTCAGTGTGATGGTGCCACAGATTTAATAGGTGATTTCGTGGTTAAGTCAGCCATGGGAAAATCTTTCGACGCCTTCAGAAAAATACTTTGAGAATAAAAATTGGATGCTTATTTCAGGGACTGCTGCTTTGAAAAATATCTTGATTTGCCCGAGGACAACAATGCTCGTTTTCAAATGAAAATGGTATATGAACTTCTCAAGCGTAGGTTTATGTATGAAAACAAAGATAAGATGGATGAGGTGTGGATAAATTACTGTGGCATGCCTGTTTGTTTTGGTTGGAAGGAGTTTGCCATAATTACTGAACTAAAATGTTATCCTCCTTCTCAAGTTATACCTATTCTAACCCAAAAACAAGCACCCCGCACACCCAAAAAAGGCAAAGGCAAGTCGTGTGATCGTGATGACCTGGTGTCCATTGTTGGTCCAAGCTTCAAAAATAAAAATTTGATAGAAGCGTTGAAAGGTAAAGGACTTTCAAAGAAGCATAAGCAGTCATTATGCTTGGTTTGGTTTGTACATAATATTCTTTGGGCGAGAGACGTTAACAACAACATAAGTCTCGATTTAATAAAGCTTTCCGAGGATCTTGAGGGGTTTAAAAGCTATCCATGGGGGTATGAAAGCTTCAAAATGACTGTCAAATATTTGTTGACTCCGTTAGTGCCAAAGACAGTCAACTTATATGGCTTCCCAGGGGCTTTCATGGTAAATGTTTCTTTCTTATATTATGATATCATTTATTTTTTTTGCTCAATAATGATTTTGATTTATTGACGTTATTTTATAGGCTTGGGCGTTTGAAGCCATTCCTTATTTAAGACAACAAGTGAACAACCAGGAAGGAGTTTCCTGTCCAAGAATATTGAGATGGTTGTCGGCCAAAACTGATAAAAATACAAAATTTCTTGATCTCTTCAACCTCCCGAAGGATGCAGTAAGTATAATTATAATTAATTTTTTCTTTTAATTAATATTTTTTTTTGAATGATCTAATCATCATTCTAATTATGTAATGATTTATGTTAGAATGTGCATCCGTCGCTAGTTCCGACCAATCTAGAGTTGAAGATGTCATTTTTTCTTACTTTACGGTCTGTGAAAACTTTATCGAACTCTAAGGTCATCGACTGTTGGTGCTAATGATGCTCCTCATACAGTATTTAAAGCAAACCATTATGAGTATGATCATACTTGTTATACAAATTATAACACCCTGTACTTAATTACGTGTATTAGCCATTGTTATATGTGTTGGAGTATATGTATTGATCCTAAGTTAGGTATATATGAGTTTAAGTATGAGTATTGATTATTTTGAGATGGTTTCAAGTGTATAGTTTGATTATATGTGTATAGGAATCGACTTTATTTATACCGGAATTTGCCCGTCGATGGTTCCATACGAAGGTTATTGAATAATCTTTCCAACGATATAAAGATTTCCAAAAACGGATAAGTTTCGGATATAATCGAGCATGTTCGAAACTATAAAACGGTGGCCGGGATGTTGTGAACAGTAAATGTGCAGGAAAATTTCCTGCACACAAACTACTGAGGCCTGCCAGTTTTTTGGGTCAACTTTGAACAATAATAACTCCCTCAATATAATGAACTGGGAGAGCTACCACCTATCAAAAGAAATATCTTTGAGTCTTCTTTCCAATGCAATTGGTTTCATCCAAATCCAACATCTGAGTAAGGAGTTATACTCATTTTACTTCAGCCTCTCAAAACAGATTTTTAGGGTCAACTTCAAACGATCATAACTCCTTGTACAGGACGAAATGGGTGGCCTACTTTATATGAAATGAAATTCCTTTGAATTATATTTCCAACGATACCAATTTCACCCAAATCCGATATCGGATCAAAGAGTTATGGCCGATTTACTTTAGCCTATCAAAACAGTCCACCATGGACAGATTCGGATTTACTTAAATTTTTAAGGGCAATATGGTCATTTTCCATCACCTCATGGACGAAAATTGGTCATTATATACATATAATTAGTCTCATATCCATCAATTATCATCAAATTATTGAAAATAAGAAGCCCTAGCCTAATTTCAACTCAAATTATCTTGTGATTCAACCGTAGAAAATCCAAATTGATTCCGTAGTTGTGTTCACCGTCTCGAGGGCTTCGAGAAGCACCCCTTATTTGTGCCAACACTGAGCAACGTACAATGTCCAAAGGAGAGCAGCACGAGCTGAAGAAGGTGAATATATTATATGTCTTCCAACTGACAAAACAAACAGACACATATCTGTTTCAACAGATGACACATCTTCTAAAAATTATTAAACAGATATATACATCTGTTGCAACAGTTGACTAACTTGTTGCACCAGATACTTTATCTAGTGCAACATATGTCTCATCTATTTTAGCAAATTAAACAGCTCTTTGTACCGCTTTTATTTGTACTAATAGACGACCTATCTGCTGCAACAGATGATTCATATATTGCAACGGATGGTTCATCCGTTGGAAATTATCACACAGGGTCTTCCTCATGTAGAAATTTGTCCCAATAGTTGATTTATTGTTGCAAAAGAAATATAATATGTTTGGGATAATTTAAAATGGGAGGAAGACCTGTTTGATTTGCTAGAAGAGATGAGTTATCCTTTTCCATTTTATTGTATCTCCGTGATTAGCATTGACCAATTCTGGCTTTCTAGGTGGATGTAGAAGAAGCTACTACTGAACAACATTGACAATATGCTACTCTTTTTATGGAAATACAGAGAATAGAAAGCGCAGAAACCGTACGCAAATGACAATAAAGATCCACGATGAGCAAAGCCGAATTCCATAGCACCGGATGAAGAACAACTTGTCCATACTGAGTAGATCTTTATAGCTTGATCCTGTCAAAGCAATCCTTGGTAGTATACTTAAATTGTTGCTGATGTATTTGTTGAGATCTGTACCCATAACAATTTTTTACATTTCTTTTATTCGTTGACTTATTTCAGCTAATTTATGAAGGCTTCGATTTATTTTATTTTGTCTACGAATTTTATTTATTTATTAGATTTGAACTTATTAATTGAAAAGGAATGCTAGATTCAAATATTATCACAGATAATGTATCTGTTGCAACAGAAGACACATCTATTGGAAAAATTAAACAGATTTAGACATATGTTGTAACAGGTAGGTGATCTGTTCGAATTTATCAAACAGGTCTTTCCACTGTTGTAACAGATGGACTTTAGATAAAAACATCGAGATAATACAACAAATGACACATCTATTGAAAAAAAAAAACAGATTTAGACATATGTTGCAACAGATGGACTTTATCTGTTGCAACAGATGAAACATCAATTGGAATAATCGAACAGATTTATACATATGTTATAATAGGTAGGTTATCTGTTGGAATTTATCAAATAGGTCTTCCCACTGTTGTAACAGATGAACTTTAGATAAAAACATCAAGATAATGCAACAGATGACCAACCTATTGTAACAGATAAACTATCTGTCAGAACAGGTAGGATAACTGTTACAACGGATGGAGAATCTGTTGCATTATAAAAATTCAACTTTCGTTGGATATACAAAATTGCCAATACGTGTAAAGAGGTTTAAGTGAATTGAATTGAAATAAAAATAGCGCAACCTATCGACGGTGTTCAGTTCAAACACCTAAAATAAAATATGCATCAAGTAGACATGTTCATTTAAACACATAAAATAAAATAGGCATCAAATGTGTCAGTGTCAGTCTGACACATTTTACTGACTTGCCGTCACTTGAACCCCAACGGTCATTTTCCCCCCTATTGTCTTATATATTCATCTTCCTCCTAAAATTTAACCCTAAATTCTCAAATCTTCTTCTTTATCGTCATCTTCTTTTATCTATCCAAATTCTTCAAATTATTACTTTCATTTTTTTCAGCTGACCTTGACAATGTCGAGCGCATCTTCCACTATTTTTTGTGATAAAGATTTTCGATATTGTAAGTGCGGTCATGAAGCTCTGTTAAAGACTTCTTGGACTTAATAAAATCCAAATCGTAGGTTTTTTACTTGTAAGATTTGAAAGGTAATATTTTTTTTATTTAATTAGTTGATTAATTATTGACTTGTAATTATTTTGTAATTGTGTTTTTTTTTATATAGAAATTGGGTGGATACAATTACTTTGATTTGTATGAATAATGACACCCTTCACAAGAAAATCGTGTAATCTGGGATTTGTTGAACAAAGTCAAGGCTTCTGAAGAGAAACAAAATCGAGCAAGAAGATACCTCATTATTGCCATTATTGCTACTGGTTTGGTGTTGTTGGGCCCATGGATATTGAAGCCTAATTGCTGAAATTTTCATGGTGGTGTGTGTATTTGCTACTGGTTTGTTGTCGACGAGCACATATATATTTAAGCGTAACTATTGGAAAATATCAAAAAGATTTAGGCATATGTTAAAAAATTTAGGTCATCTGTTGGAAATTGTCAAACAGGTCTTCCCACTGTTGCAACAGATTAGACTTAGATTATTATATTATTCATAGAAATAACATCGACGTAATACAATAGATGACCAACCTATTGCAACAGATAAATTATCTGCCAGAACGAATTAAAGATATTTTACAACAGATTGACAATCTAATCTATTGCATTATAAAAAACTCAACTTCCATTAGAATAAAATTATTGCCACTACATGTACATGTAATAAAGTGAAGGGTGACTTGAAATTAAAAATTTCTACATCACAGACTCTTCTATATACACAGGCTTCAAGCGTTCAGTTAGTACCCCATAAACCCAGACCTCTTGCAGTTTTACCACAACATTATCGCACAGAAAAGTCATTGGCTCGGCCATTTCTATGCTGGTCAGCAAACATTCGATGTGTGCAAGAGCGTGCGAGCCGCTCGCTTTAGCGGCATCATCTTTTGGAAGGATCATTCCCCTGTTTTGACCTTCAAAATCCCATGATTTTTTCATCAACACTTCCTTTGGCAAATGATTCATTAGTTTACTCTCCCTCAACAAGATGGGCAACAACACCATCAGTGGCTCCACGAGGAGAAAAAGATCAAAATTGTCGATGAGAGGTACGTTGGAGTCATAAACATTGATCTTTCCCTCGTCAAGTAGTATCTCAACAGCCCTATAATGCATGCTGTTCACGCTAATGACTGCAAGAATCTTTTTTGCCTCAGTTCAGCTCTTGTCGTGTGGATTTGGCCTGTCCCCTATAACATATCTTAATGTTTCTTCTTCATCCAAGACCAACGTAGTAACTAGGAAATCAAGTCCCACGCCAAGGGCTGACACCTCTCCATTGAGTTGATTGTACCTATCCTTGAGCTTTTTGCAAAAGTCGAGGTCTATTATTCGGCAGAGTCATAAGCTTCCCGATACATTAATTGCCTTTTCCTCATGAGGCGGAGAATTATGTCAACATGCTGTGAGATAAGAAGTCAATTTTTAAATAGGTTAGTAATTGTAAAGATGGAACAGATAGTCCATCTGTTGTATAGGGTTCTCTGAATCAATAATCCAACATAACTTATGGAACAGATGGATAATAAGTTGCAACAGAACCACAACCAGTTGCACCAGTATACCCAACTGTTGCAATAGATGTGAAATATATTGCGTAGCTTATTCTTCATGGGGTAGATTATAAGGGCTAGGTTAGGAAAAGTAAACTTACCTTGTCCTCGTATGACATACGCATATCAGTCATAGTCTGGAAGTCTTGGGGGGAAAAGGGAGGTCTGGGGTAATCTGGTGCGCCTGGCTTGACATTCTTGGCCTGTCGCAGATCCCTCTTCTCTTCGGCGCCAAGTTCCGCGTATATGTCCACCTTCTTGACTAGTCCCTGAACTTTAACAGCTTTTGGAGAGGGAGGAATTGCAATTTCTTTTGATTTCTGAGTGGAGAGTACGTCTCTAATTGCTCTTTTCTTTCTCCTAACCAACACTGCAAGAGTGTGTGGCTCCCTTACCTTCTTGGATGGTATGACACACCTCTTGGATTTGAATTCCTCAATAGCTTTAGAAATAGCCTTTACTTTTTCAAAGAGTTTATCCTATCTTTCCTTGCACTTATCGTATTGGCAATGAGAACACGAGGGTGAAGAGGGGTGAGAGGGACCTGTGTAAGGGCGAAAAGGGGTGTTTTCTAACATATTTATTCTTTCTTGAGAATCAACATGCTCATTATCACGAGTGGTAGCAGTATCAGCATGCCTACCACCAACACCAACAATTCCACCAGAAGAAGCACCCGGATCTGCCATAGTAAAAGGTTGGTCATAAAGAGCCTCAACATTAAGCTGACCTTGCCTAACTGCTCTTCTTATGGCTGTTGCTCCAGCCAATTTTTTCTTTATTAACTCCACCACTGGGTCTGCAATAGTATCAACATGACCTAGAGTAATATAAGAAGTCATCACCGACTCCTCCTCAGTCGGCACGATCCATAGATGCACAACCTATAAAAAAGAAAAAAAGACAAATGTATTTAAATAATATAATATAATAATTTTCATAGTTGGGCTACATTTAAAAAAAAAAGACCCATCTGTTGCATAGTTTGCAGAATATGGTTAAAATCCGTTTGAGTCTGGTTTAGAGAAATAGAGCAACACATGGATAATCTGATGCAAAATATCTATCATCTGTTGCAACTGCTGCACAAGACGGGTAATCTGTTATGCAACAGATAATCTGTACGTCACAATAGATGAATGATATGTTATCAGATTAAACATCTTTTGCATAATTTGGAGTGGATGGTTAATCTTTTAGGAGTCGGGTTTAGAGAACCAAAGCAACAGATGGGTAATCTGATGTAGGATATACCCCATCGCAACAGATGTCCCATCTTGTGCATCAGATATAACATCTGTTGCACCATATATAACATTTGTTCAATATCTTTCTTTTCTTTGAGTAGAATTATTTTACTTGAAGAAGACGTACTGCATCATTCGGAGGGTTAAAGAGATCAGCCTCCTTAATATTGGTGTTGCTCTTTGCATCCATGAGCCAACCACCTAAACATCCTTGGATGAGAAACCTCATCCGGGTAATCCATTAACTACTTTTGGAGGGGAGGAATGGCTTCAAATGCCTAAGCCTAAAAAATGTAAACAGGAAGCAAGCAAAAAAATTCATAATAACTATATTCAATATAAATTAATGGATGAGTAAAATTAGTGATTAATTTTACCATGAAAACCCAAGAAAAGCCGTATAATGTTGTCGTCCCTGAGGATAGCTTTGTCAGTAAATATTGGATAGTCAAGTAGAAGCTATCATATCCCCAGGGATAATTGTTGAATTTATCAAAATCCTCAACACACGCCAATAAATCATCTTCTATGACCTTGTTGACGTCTCTTGCCAATATAACCAAATGGCCAAACTAAATTAAGCACAATTGCTCTGGTATGGTTTTATCCTCAAGATCTATCAACAAATCCGATGCTTTGTAGCCACATCAAGCAATGTCAAATAACCCATCTAGTTTTCCCTTGCATTTTCTTGCCTTGGATCTTTTGCAGGGTGGTGGTCCTTCTGGACGATGGCATCTCAAGCCCGTTACGATGGTAAACTCTTGTAAGTCAAAACAAACAGGCATGCCACAGTAGTTGATCCAAATGTTATCCATTTTCTTTTTACCCCCGTCCCACGGATCTTTATCATCCCCTGCGTACTTGATCCGGCGCTTGAAAAGACCATATACCATTGTCATAGGGAAATGGATACGGGCAGAGGGGTCCTCAGGTAGCTCAAGAAAACGTCCAAAGCAGCTCTTCTTAAAAAGTCCGCCTATGTTTTCGTTCTTCATAATTTTCATAAAATGTTCAAAAATTTTCCCCATCTGACATTTAAGTACAATTTGAACAGTTAGTTATTTTCCTTCTGGGTCATTTATCGGCATCGCAACTTGAAACCTGTCAATACTAAAAGTTTTGACAGGATCATGCTGGGATGTTGATATTAACTCACGCCCCGTTGGTGATCCACTATCATCATGTTGATGATCATCCTCTTTCTCTTTCTGACTCTCCAATTCCTTCTCTTTGTCACTTTTATTTTCTTCATCACCATCTATGGACCCTTGTCCACCTCCCTAAATGTTATTTTCATATCTCTTCTCAGCTTCACTTTTCCCTGAGTGAGATTGTTCAGGAAGCTCCTCTGAATCCCTCTGTACTGTAGCCTTTTTTTTGAGTGGTCAGACGTTGATCCACTTTTACTTTCTTTTCTTTTGGGAGACATGTTTTACCTATAGACAAATAAAAATAAAAATTACATTACAGTTGATGTATGCATAGATTTTAAAAAATACATTACAAACACCACAAATAGCGACACACCAATAGCCACCACCACAAACACCACCAACCAATGTCAACAAACAAACAAACAAACCCCACGAATACCGATACCACCACAAACACACCAACCAATTCCACCACCACCACCACCACAAACACTATCCAACTATACCACGACAGTCAACGGAACACTGCGATGGAAACTAGGGATTTCTCAAGTTCTTCCTACGATTTTACCATCAAAACTCAAAATTGTAAACCCGTTCTCGAAGATAATACAACTAAAAGTTTATTTTTCATCATTGACTTAAAAGCCCTTATTTTTTAGAAAAAAACAAATATAGAGCTCTTCTCGAACTCTGTTGCCTACGAAGACAAAGAAAATGACTGATACAAGCAGAATAAAGTCAAAAATGACACCTATGTGGTCGGAAATGAGAAGAAAAACGATCTGTTATGGAGGGTTGAGCAAATTTGTTGAGTAGTTATTATCTGTACTGTTTTGTTGAGTGATAACGAGAGAGAAAGAGATAGACCTCGAGATTTGAAATGATGAAACGTTTTGTATGGGTTGATTTGTATTTTGAAAAAGAATGACAAGTAGTTTTGAAAATGTTAATTTGGTCCAAAATGATCTTAATTATTTTTAAAATCATAAAATATATGCGTAATTTTTAACCCTCTCATGATGCAATTGCCGAAAGGGTAATTCAATTGAAATTGTATAAAAACAATTGAAGTTGTAGTTAACCAAGTACTCTAGGAGGTGACCCTGTGAAAACTCACCCCTGGTCCTAGATTAATCAATTTAGGTACTATTAGTCTAACATATGAACTCAATTGAAATTGTAAAAAACAAATGTTCAACATGTTGCGACAAATTACCCATACATTGTAAATTATCAAATAAATTGTCATATGTCGCAACAGATTACCCATATGTTGTAAATTATCAATTAGGCGTTGTCATCTGTTGCGGCTGACCCTATGAGAACTCACCCCTAGTCCTAGATTAATTGATAGTTACCCTATGAGAATTCACCCCTAGTCCTAGATTATTCAATTAAGGTATTATTACCCTAATCCTAGATTAATCAATTAAGGTATTAGTCTAACATATGAGGTACTAAGAATCGGTTCGGCTCAGAGTGATCGATCGCTGACTTTGGTCGAGAGGAATGTAGTACCGTTTCATCATGTAATTGAAAAAAGACTCAATTGAAGTTGTAGTTGACCTTATGAGAACTGACATTCAATTAAGGTATTAGTCTAACATATGAACTCAATTGAATTATATATAAACAAATGTTCAACCTGTTGCAACAAATGTCTTTTCTGTTAGATCAAATCAAACAGGTTATGTAATCTGTTCACCATATTACGCATCTATTGTAAACTATGAAATAAATTAAGCCATTTGTTGTGAAAGATCACGAATCTATTGTAAACTATCAAACAAATTAAGTCATCTATTGCAACAGATTATCCATTTGTTATAAATTATCAAATGGATTAAGTTATATGTTGCAATAGATTACCTATCTATTGTAAATTATCAAATAGGCGCTGTCATCTATTATAGTTGACATTATGAGAACTCACCCTTTGTCCTAGATCAATCAATTAAGGTGTTAATTAAACATATGAGGTAGTAAGAATTAGTTCAGCTCAGAGTGATCGATCGACGACTCTTGTCGGGAGGAACGCAGTACCGTCTCATCATGCAATTGACAAAAGACTCAATTAAAGTAGTAGTTGACCCTATATTAAATTAGGGTATTAGTACCCTAGTACTAGATTAATCAATTAAGGTATTAGTCTAACATATGAGGTAGTAAGATTCGGTTTGACTCAGATTTATCGATCGATGACTTTAGTCGGGAGTAACGCAGTACCGTCTCATCATGCAATTGCCAAAAGACTCAATTAAAGTTGTAGTTGACCTTATGAGAACTCACCCCTAGTCCCAGATTATTCAATCAAGGTATTAGTACCCTAGTCCTAGATTAATCAATTAAGGTATTAGTCTATCATATGAGGTAGTAAGAATCGGCTCAGCTTAGAGTGATCGATCGATGACTCTGGTCAGATAAACACAGTACCATCTCATCATGAAATGGCCAAAAGACTCAGTTAAAGTTGTATTTAACCCTATGAGAACTCACATTCAATTAAGGTTTTAGTCTAACATATGAACTCAATTGAAATTATATATAAAAAAATGTTCAACCTGTTGCAACAGATGTCTTTTTTGTTGGATCAAATTAAACAGATTAGGTAATATGTTGCAACATATTACTCATCTATTGTAAACTATCAAACAGATTACGTCATTTATTGCGACAGATCACGAATCTGTTGTAAACTATCAAACAGATTAAGTCATCTGTTGCACTTAAATGTTTTTAGATCCTTTTTTTTATAAAGCAATTTAGGTATTTCCTGTTCGAGATAAAATAGTTAAAATACTAAGGCGGTAAAAAATATTACTCGGTACTACTTGGATAACACAAAAATCTCCTGAGTGAGTAGTCTTATCTGGTCTTTTCAATGTCACCATCTCCTCGTGCCCCTTAAAAGTTATTAATGAATATTTAAAATCCCCCATATCTAGAACTCTCTCTCCTTCAGTTATAAAGTAGTTTAGACTCAACTCATAACTCTTCTTTATTCTTTATTCTCAATTATCTTTGTTGTTTCCTTTTTTTCTCTCTTTTCTCTCTTCTTTTGAATTAGGATCCTTTAGGATCTCAACCAATCAATATCTTTTCTCGACTAAACTGGATGTTCTGATTCGTTTGCTTTTTTGACATTGCAGGTATGGTTCAACGTTGCTCTTTTCATCTCATTTTCTTCT
The DNA here is from genome assembly GCF_002878395.1 of Capsicum annuum. Taxonomy (NCBI): domain Eukaryota; kingdom Viridiplantae; phylum Streptophyta; class Magnoliopsida; order Solanales; family Solanaceae; genus Capsicum; species Capsicum annuum. The sequence goes on from NC_061118.1 coordinate 169,490,154, forward strand.
TTTTATGTCATTTAAATTAGATATTTACATCTATTTCTATTAATGATTTACCCATTACCAGTTTCCTATTTACTAAAAAAATTGAAAAAAAGGTGACTTTTAAGTCTTGAATGAACGAACCGTTGTTTTTATTAAAATATGCAAAAAAAGTCATCTGTTGGTAGAACTTAAAAAAACTTGTTATCAATATAGTTTTTTTTATGTCTTTTGTTTGGTACTTTCGTGTTGTTGTTGTTGGGGGTGGTGGTGGTGGTTGTGTTGGAACATGTGATGTTTGTGTTGTGGATGGTGTTGTTTTGTTTGTTTCTTTGTTGTTGATGCTTTTGGTGGTGGTGTTGCAATAGTTTTCTCAACTGTTGCAATAGATGAATCAGCTGTGGGAATAGACGGAGCAACTTTTTGAAGAAATCAAACCAGTAGCAAGGCTGGTTTGATTTATTCCAATAGATGGCCCATCTGTTGTAACATGTCATCCATCCTTTTCAAATAATGCCTCATCCGTTGAACAGATGGGTAATCTATTGCACTATATTTGTCATATGTTGATTCACTCAATTTTGTATTACTCTTTTGTAATGTTCTTTTTGTTCTTCTCTTGTTTGACATTAAATGTATTTCTCTTGTTTGCAGACAAAAGGAGGTGAAATTGGATCCACTTTTGCCCGGCCAGCATTAAAGGCTAGAGTAAAGATAGGTTCAGAGGAATAAGCTACTTGCAGATGGAACCATTTCATATATGAGAGGTATGTATTACTGATCAACCTATCATGAAAACACACATCCAGTACAATGATTTTGTGAATGTTTGTTGTTTACCTATTAGGCATTAATTCTTCAAACAAGATATGACATTTTACAGTTAAGATTAATAGGTTCGATTTGGTAAGGCTGAGGAACCAAGACGGTGGTGTCTATACCCCGTTAAAATTTAATAACGGTTTATGCTCATGTTTTTGTGTCAAGTTTGGGGAAGTGTTCAAGTTTTTGGCGGCAATGTAAATATCCAATAGTGATTGGACTGGTTTTAATGGCGCAATGGACTTTTTGAAAGGCCTTCGAAGCCTCGCACTGTAACAAACAACGATGGATCTAATAGAAATTTTCTTAGTCCAAATTTATATAGATGGGTTATTGGAGGAGACTATTATACAAAAGAAGGTGTTTGGGAGAAAACTTGTGTGGAAAGAGGGAGGTTGAGAAGACCAAATATCATCTTAGTACTTGTTTAAGAGGATACATCGGGTCAAAAGGAAAGTATAGCGAAATTAGATTATGAAATTGACATGAAAAATGAAAAAACTGGATGAGATGCGAATGTGAAAGTGTATCCAAAAATTAAAATCCATCAGTCGTTGAAGAAAAAGAAGAATGGTCAAGAGGAATTGAGCTGGTCACTTTGATAGAGACTGCAACTAGCGAGCACGGCCTCAACGAAGACCCACAAAATGCAGGACTAGAACTCTAAGGAAGCAGCTTTGCGAGCATAGAAGGTGGTAAGATTGTTGGTCTGAATTGACTTGTAGGTTTTAATTTTGACCGACAATCTTACCACTTTCCTTACTCACGAAGCTTTTTCCTTAGAGTTCTTGTCCTGCACTTTGTGAGAGTCTTCATTGAGGCCACGCTTGCTAGTTGCATTCTCGAGAAAAGTGCTTTGTCCAGCTCCAGTCCTGTTGACCATTCTTCTTTTTTTTCATCGACTGACGGATTTTTATATTTTGATACACTTCCACATTTGAAGCTCATCCAGTTTTTTCATTTCTAATGTGAATTTCATTGGCCAATTTTGCTACACTTTCCTTTCTACCCTGTGTTTCCTCTTAAACAAGGTCTGAAATGATATATA
>NC_061118.1:169492099-169533502 GCF_002878395.1 Capsicum annuum
TGTCCAGCTCCAGTCCTGTTGACCATTCTTCTTTTTTTTCATCGACTGACGGATTTTTATATTTTGATACACTTCCACATTTGAAGCTCATCCAGTTTTTTCATTTCTAATGTGAATTTCATTGGCCAATTTTGCTACACTTTCCTTTCTACCCTGTGTTTCCTCTTAAACAAGGTCTGAAATGATATATGACCTTCTCCACCTCCCCCTTCGTGCATAGGGATTCTCCCAAGCACCTTCTACTGTAAAAAAGTCTCCTCCACTAATCCATCCATATAAATTTGGACCAGGAAAATTTCTATTGGTTCTATCATTGTTTGCTGCATTGCGAGGCTTCGGAGGCTTTTCAAGAAGTCCATTGTGCCATTAAAACTGGTCCAATCACTATTGGCTATTTACACTGCCACCAAAAATTTGAACCCTTCCCCAAACTTGACACAAAAATATATGCATGAATCGTGTCATTAAATTGTAACAGGGTATCGACACCACCGTCTTGGAACCCTTCGGCCTTATCAGTTCACACCTATCAAACTAAACTGTGTAATTCAGGATCTTGTTTGAACGATCTGTGTCTAATCGGTAAAAAACTACATTCACAAAATCATTGCACTTTATGTGTGTCTTCACGATAGCCTGATCAATAATACACATAACTCGCATGCATGAAAATGGGATCCATTGCACGTATCTTATTCTTCCTACCCCATCAGGACATGTCAGTGTTGTTTATTCATCTGCACGAATGTGATGACTATTAAAACGAAGGTGTGAAGAGTCGTGACTTTTTATCTTACCACATTCAAAACAGCTGATGAATCGAAATCTCCATCTGTTGGAACTGATGAATCAACTGTTGGAAGAAATCAAAACATCTCCTCCAACATATGGTCCATCTGTCGCAATAGATAATCTATATGTTGCAGCAGATGGTAAATCTGTTGCGATAGACCTGAATTTTTTTTTTAATTAATCTGCACGCATGTGATTACTTCTTTCTAAAAATGTTTGTTTCAATTAAGTTTTCAATCAAGAGAATTTTATTATATTCTTCCAAGATTATCCCTATTATTAAATGACTACATAAAGTATATTATTCATATTTATACTTTCTAATCATAATTAATAAGGACAATTTGGTAAAATAATCACCTAATTTATATTTTTATTAATTGGTGTGCCAAGCCCATAGGGCCCAACTAATACGTAACGGAGGGTCTATTAAAAAAAGGTGAAGACTTTTTATCTAACACATTCAAAATAGCTAATGAACCGAATATTCCATGTGTTCTCAATTATCTTTATTGCTTTCCTTTTTCCTCTCTTTTTTCTCTTCTTTCGGATGAGGATCTTTTGGGATCTCAACCAATCAATATCTTTTCTCGACTTAACTGGCTGTTCTGATCCATTTGCTTTTTTGACATTGCAGGTATGGTTCAAAGTTGCTCTTTTCATCTCGTCTTCTTCTTTGTATGTCATTTAAATTAGTTATTTACATCTGTTGCTATCAATGATTTACCCATTACCAGTTTGCTATTTATTGAGAAAATTGAAGGAAAGGTGATTTTTAAGTCTTGAATAAACAAACCGTTGTTTTTAGTAAAATATGCGAAAAAAGTCTTCTGTTGGGAGAACTTAAAAAACCTTGTTATCAGTATACCTTTTTATGTCTTTTGTTTGGTACTTTGGTGGTGTTATTGTTGGGGGTGGTGGTTGTGTTGGAACATGTGATGTTTGTGTTGTGAATGGTGTTGGAACATATGGTGTTATTTTGTTTGTTTCTTTGTTGTTGATGCTGTTGGTGGTGGTGTTGCAATAGTTTCCTCAACTGTTGCAACTGATGAATCAGCTGTTGGAACAGACGGAGCAACTTTTTGAAGAAATCAAATCAATAGCAAGGCTGGTTTGATTTATTCCAATAGATGGCCCATCTGTTGCAATATGGCATCCAACCTTTGCAAACAATGCCTCATCGGTTGAACAGATGGGTAATTTGTTGCATCATATTTGTCATCTGTTGATTCACTCAATTTTGTGTTACCCTTTTGTAATGTTCTTTTTGTTCTTCTATTGTTTGACATCAAATGTATTTCTCTTGTTTGCAGACAAAAGGAAGTGAAATTAGATCCACTTTTTCCCGGCCAACATTAAAGGCTAGAGTAAAGATGGGTTCGGAGGAATAAGTTGCTTGCAACCACTTCATATTTGGGAGGTATATATTACTGATCAACCTATCATGACAACACACATCCAGTACAATGATTTTGTGAATGCAGTTTTTTACCGATGATTAGACACTGATCCTTCAAACAAGATCCTGAATTATACAGTTTAGTTTGATAGGTGCAAATTGATAAGGCCGAAGGGTTCCAATACGGTGGTGTTGATACCCCGTTACAATCTAATGACACGGTTCATACACATATTTTTGTGTCAAGTTTGGGGAAGGGTGCAAATTTTTTGCGGCAGTGTAAATATCTAATAGTGATTGGACTGATTTTAATGACACAATGGACTTCTTGAAAGGCCTCCGAAGCCTCACAATGCAGCAAACAATGATAGGACCAATAGAAATTCCCCTGTTCCAAATTTATATGGATGGGTTGTTGGAGGAGACTATTATACAACAAAAGGTGTTTGGGAGAAAACCTATGTGGGAAGAGGGAGGTTGAGAAGGCCATATAGGCCATATATCATCTTAGTACTTGTTTAAGATGATACATAGGGTCGGAAGGAAAGTGTAGTAAAATTAGCTTATGAAATTGACATAAAAAATGAAAAACTGGATGAGATACGAATGTGAAAGTGTATCCAAAAATAAAAATCCATTAGTCGTTGAAGAAAAAAAAAGAATGGTCAAGAGGAATTGACCCTGTGTATCCTCTTAAACAAGTACTAAGATGATATATGGCCTTTTCAACCTCTCTATTCCCGCACAGGTTTTCTCCCAAACAGCTTCTGTTGTATAATAGTCTCCTCCACCAATCCATCCATATAAATTTGAATCAGGGTAATTTCTATTGGTTCTATTGTTGTTTGCTGCATTGCGAGCCTTCGGAGGCCTTTCAAGAAGTTCATTGTGTTATTAAAACCGGTCCAATCACTATTGGTTATTTACACTGCCGCCAAAAATTTGAACCCTTCCCCAAACTTGACACAAAAACATGTGCATGAATCATTTCATTAAATTGTAATGGGGTATCGACACCACCATCTTGGAACCCTTCGGCCTTATCAGTTCACACCTATCAAACTAAACTATACAATTCAGGATCTTGTTTAAAGGATCAGTGTCTAATCATCGGTAAAAAATTGCATTCACAAAATCATTGCACTTTATGTGTCTTCACGGTAGCTTGATCAATAATATACATAACTCGGATGCATGAAAATGGGATCCATTGCACGCATCTTATTCTTCCTACCCCATCAGGACATGTAAGTGTTGTTTATTCATCTGCATGAATGTGATAACTATTAAAATGGAGGTGTGAAGAGTCGTGACTTTTTATCTTAACAAATTTAAAACAGCTGATGAATCGAAATCTCCATCCGTTGCAACTGATGAATCAACTTTTGGAAGAAATCAAAATATCTCCTCCAAACATATGGTCCATTTATCGCAACAGATAATTTATATGTTGCAATAGATGGTAAATCTGTTGCGATAGACCTGACTTTTATTTTAATTAATCTGCACGCATGTGATTACTTTTTTCTAAATATGTTTGTTTCAATTTAGTTTTCCTATTTATAAAATCAAGAGAATTTTATTATATTCTTTCAAGATTACCCCTATTATTAAATGACTACATAAAGTATATTATTCACATTTATACTTTCTAATCTTAATTAATAAGGCCAATTTGGTAAAACAATCACCTAATTTATATTTTTATTAATTGGTGTGCCAAGCCCATGGGGCCCAACTAATACGTAACGGAGGGACAATTAAGAAGAGGTGAAGACTTTTTATCTCACACATTCAAAATAGCTAATGAATCAAATACTCCATCTGTTGAAACTGAAACTAATGAATCAGCTGTCAGAAGATATAAAAACATCTCCTCCAACTTATACATATTGTCCATCTGTTGCAACAGATAATACATAAGTTGGATCAGATGTCTTATTTGTTGCATATACAAACCATCTATTACAACAGATGGTAAATCTGTTTTGACAGTCGTTTGTTGCACATTCAATCCATCCATCTGTTGCAAAAGATGCTAAATCTGTTAAAAATACTAGATGATCTGTTGCAACAGCTCAATAATAACGGATTTTATCGAGTCTCAAACCGCTATGAAAAGGTAAGAAGTAATTAGTGTAAAAGAAAAAGTTGCGACTTTTCACAGAAAGTAAAATGTCACCAGTTTAAATGTAATTAATACAATGGAGCTGAACAGTCCTGCCTTTTGACCTGACACGTCCAGATTATATTATAGGTCCCTCCTTAATCTTCATTCAACTCTATTTATTTCTTGCATTTTTTCCTTTCGTATGATATCTTCAACCTCTTCTCTTCAAAGAGCATATTCCTTTCTCGTTGAGGTAAGTTTTTTTTTGGCGTAAATTTACCAGTTGGTCGTATACGTTGTATTACATTGTGAACATTTTTCTTTACATTTGTCAATTCATGCGTGTTCTAGATATGGCTGATCATTTTTTGGACATTGTTATTCTATGCGACATAGTGCGGGAACTTCAAAGACAGGTTAATGACCTGTAGAGTGAGTTGGTCGCAATGAAAGAGACAATGTTCAGAGAGATGCAGAGGCTGATGAGAGCTCTGCTGCTGCGAGTTAATTGGCCGGCTGTCATTAATGATGATGATGATAATAATAATAATTAGAATGTCTTTTTTTCTTTTAGCGTATGTATTTTAGTTTTTCTATATCGGATCTATACCTAATGTATTTTATTTTTTATTTAATAAAAAATTTACTTTTAGTCAGACTTTGGCATTTTAATTCTTAATCAATTTTCATTCTGTCTATTTCTTCTAATCTAATACATGTTAACATGTCGCGGTTGGAGGCAATGTTGAATCCAGTAGCACTAGCAATTTTGGCTTTTGAGTTCTTTCAACAGATGGACCATGCGTTGGAACTGATTGGTCATCTATTGGGTTTCAACAGATTATCCATCTGTTTTGATAGATTTTCATCTGTTGGAGGAAAGCATTCCAGTTGTTTGTGCAACTGTTGAGAATAATTGTGGTCTGCTGTATTATTTAGTTCATGTTTTGCCTCATTTTATTGATGCAAATTATTTAAAAAAAAGATATTTTATATATAATAAATGATAACATTAGGTTCACAACAATGAGTTAAATATATAAAAGTCCACAACAAACAAACAAACAACAACACAAGTTTCTGCAATTACAACGATCATGGTGAATTATGATTCGGGCATGTAGTTCTTTTGTCGCCAGTGCACTTACATATGGAGCACTTGTTTCTTCTTGATGAAAATAATTCTCCAAATCCACGCCTCCTTTTAAATGGCTTTATTCCCAGTTTGATAGTGCTCGGGTTAATATATGGAGGAGGTATTAATCTCCCCATGAGCTCTACTGGAACAACTCAAGATTCTTCAGGAGGCACCGGAGTAATATGCCCACTATATGCCATTTCATATTTTTCCACCGAATAATATTGAGAGGAGTGCTCGTAAACTTCAGGTCCATATTTATGGCCTTATTGAGCTCGAAGGGCTACCATAGCATGTGGACAAGGTATTTTGTCCAAGTAAAAAACTCTACACGTACAAGATCTTGTTTGAAGATCGACCATGGCATCATCATCATGACCGGTGATACGGAATTTGTAATCTACTATTTTATGAGAGAATAACCTATTCCCCAAACTGATGTTCGTTGATATTTTCTTTTCAATTTTGAGAACAAATCGAGTTTTTTTTCCTGGGTACTTGAACTGCACACGCCTTTCGTTAAAAAAATTGCTATATTTCTAGCTTACTTTTTCAAACATAGCCTTGATGGGAAATTCTCTTTCATCGCCAAACAATGAATTCACCGATTCAACTATGTTTGATGTCATAATATTGTACCTATAGAAAAGAATCACTTAGTACGACATCAAACTAAACTTGTAAATCAAACAAGACATTAAATTCATAAGAATGTACCTATTTGCTAGACAGAATGCCCGGCTCCATCTCTCAAAAATGACACGTGCAAGAAATTTTGATACCTTGGGATTCACATCCGCTATTTGATTGAAATGGTCTAAAAACTCCTCTCTATTATATGCTTTAGCTGCTCTATAAAAAAGGGTAACGACCCGTTCGTTGTGATAGTTGTTTCGAATGTTCTCTCCAAGATGCCTGATGCAACAACCAAAGTAAGCTGAAGTGAAGAAAAGTGAACCCATCTTTGGAATTCTTGGATGCTTATCCGATACAAAACACAACTCTTCGGTATCTTCAATGTAGCGTCGCAGTTGTTCAAAAAAAAATGCATAAGAGACATCACATTGCTTGTCCGCTACACAAAAAGCGACAGGAAAGATGTGATTCTCCATATCCTGCACCACTACCGCTAGCAGAACTCCATTATACCTGCTCCTCAAGAAGGTACCGTCGACGGCTATGCCTTTTCTCAAATATCGAAAACCTTGAATCCAAGCACCATAGGATACAAAAAGGTACTTGAACCTTCCTTTTTTATCCAGATGCAATGCCGTCTTACTTTCGGGATTTGTGGACTCAATCATGTAATGGTAATCATCCAAGACTTCATACCCATGCTCGAGTGTCCCCCGAACCAGATCCTTGGCAATCCACATGGACGTATATACCTTCCAATAACTGACTAGGACACCCAAATCTGTAAGGAATTGATTGGCCAAAAGCCTTGTTGAAGGGCCTTTGCCATCGGGGAAACTACTCCTGAAATATTCACCGAGGACCTTTGTCGTGGCGTGAGGATTTTGGCCCAAGATGTGCTCCGAACCACATGTGTAATGCTTTTCATGTTTATGAATGACGAATCTGTCAGAACTTGCATACTTTACCCCCTCAACCACCACTTGCAGTTTGAATTAGCATATTTGAAGTAAAAGACACTGCTCGATTAATCACCTTCTTTATTCTGAAATCTTTTTTTAAGCAAGAAATAAACAAAGTGTTAGATAGTTCATTCTTGTCCTTGAATGATATTCCAATAAAAAAGTCGATCCCGTCGTGTTGAAGATTTCCTGATTGTGTCTATTGAGAAGAACTGGATATCGTATTGGTCGCATCAATGGGCATAGGTGTTTGATCATCATCTGGAATATTCATGTCTAGATCATCCAACCTATCATCAAAGAAGTCTTCTTTTTCTTCTTCTTCTTCTACGTTCTGGTTCTCATTCTCTCTCATCTTTTCAATCATGTACACTCTTAACACCGTCCTGGTTGAATTACTTAGATAAGAACACAACTGAACCTGATCGGTTATCTTGAAAGGCAGTACCCTCTGATTTTCAAAGGAGTTGTGCATGTAGTTGGTGGAGAATTCTTCCAGTTGACAATTCAGTCCACAAAAGCTGATGATTAAGTTCACAAAATCATCATACGAAACATCACTTTGGACTGTCATAGCTATCGTCTCTACCATTTCACCCTCCTTCTAATGCCATACATATCGATTGCTCTTCTCAACCCATTGACCATGACAATCCACCCCTATTGTTATTAATCCCTCCATTAGTGGTACCTAATTAAAGTCATTTGTTAAAAAAAAGCTGATAGTGATTTCATAGTGCCGTGAATGAATCCCAACAGATGTGTTATCTATTGCAACAGGTAAGTGATGAGTCGCAATAGATTCTTACCTATTGGGATTCATGTTACGGGTTTGAATATCTATTGCAACAGATGAATCGCCTGTTGGAATTAATGTTATAACTAAATCACCTTTGAAGCTGATTCCAACAAATGAGTGACAGTTGCAATGGATAATTAACCTGTTGCGACAGATAACTTACCTGTTGCAACATGTTATTAATCTGTTTTAACCTATGTTGGAATCGTGTTCAGGTTCTGTTGCAACAGGTAACTAATCTGTTGCAACATATATGTCAAATGTTGTAACACATGACCCATCTATTTAAACATGAATCCAACATATCAGTCTTTCATTAAAACAAATGTCTCATCTATCGCAACAGATGATTTATCTGTTTAAACAGATGAATTTTATGTTGGATTTATGATTGGGTTCTATCCATTGTTGGAAACCAACAACACAATAGCAGTTACCAGATGACAAATTCAACTAAAAATCATAATTTGACTTACCAACATCTCCTATGAAGTAATGCCAAAGTGAAAAGTGATGTTAGAAACAAAATTTGACCTAAGAAATTGGTCAAATAGCAACAGTAGCGGTGACAACAACAATAACAAATGGTCAACAAGAATAAGATGAAGATGATAATGAAGTAGAAGATGATGATAATGAAGTAGAAGATGATGAATGAAGCAGCAGCAACAATGAACAACAAAATTTGCTAAGAGAGAGAAAACAACAATGGGTGAGAAGAGAGAGAAAGTCGCCTTTTTTCCCTCCTTTTTTCGTTATATAGGCTAACATTTAGATTGAAGAGTAAATTTAAAAACTTGTGGGTTATTTTCAAACTTTTCCAACTTTCTTAATCCATAATATAGTAATTGTCACCTCCAGCTAATAATTAAGATTTGTGTCACCTACACCTCATTTTAAAACTCTTTTGTCACCTGTGGCCCAAACCCCCAACTATCTCATGTTAAATTAGTATAATATATATCATGTTAACTTTTGCTAATTCTTTTGATTCTCTTTATTTTAGATATTAAATTTTTTTATCAGGTAGGCGTATCACTTAAAAAGAAATTTCATATTTACTATATTAAATTGATCTTATATTTTAAACGTATATGAGACAACACATAAAGGCAATCCTTTAACATTATGATTCATTGAAACATTCATCCAGTAGGTCCTTATTTTCGTTTGTTAAACACCCATAAAACAAATTTAAATGTATTTAAAATCAATTTATGTATGAATTAGTATCCCTTTATTACTTCGTATGATCTATGTAAAATGTTATTAAATAGATATTTATAATTTTAATCCATACTCTTGTATAATTTTTAAATAAAGTGGAATAAAATATTACAATTAGTTGTTTATTCTCTGGTGTTTGACCTGATGTAAAAAATAAGCATTAGAATATATGATATTTTAATGTTAATTATGAAACCTTAAATAAGTTGTAAGCTATTATTTGATTTTATAAAAATAAGAAGTTATATTTTATTATATAATGTGATCTCCGCTTACATTTCTTTTTGTGTTTGTTCAAAAATATTAATGATTATTTTTTTTGAAAAATTAATTAAATAGCAATAAATATATTTAAAATTATAATATTGGGCCCATAAACGGTCCCTTCATTATCTAGTAGTAATATAGGGGTAAAATTTAGAAATGACATACTTGAGGCCCTAATTATTAATTTTATAGCAACAGTTTCATAATTACATTTTGTAGCAACTTGTATTATGTATTTTTAAAAACTGTTGCTATAAAAATACATATACAACTAATTTTACCTCCCTTAAATAACTGAAAATGGTTGAGATAAATATGGTATAATTACCAATTAATTAATTTTGTAGATTTCTTTTTCGTTAAACACGTGATTTCCGTTTTAGCTTAACAACATTGATCAAATTAAAATTTCAGTTTTCCCCATTAATGAGTTCATCTGATAAAAAGAAATCAAAATCTGCTTTTCATTTTTATGAGCAATTTCGTCTAATTCAACCGTGTTTTAATGTTCAACCATTGCTGTTGTCCATATGAAATTCTACAGTATCTTCTTCGAATTCAACGTCAATTTCAAAATGAAGCATTAACTTCTTTGAATCAAATTCAATTATAGATTCTTCAGTTCAAATTGTTCGAATTCAACTATCAGTTGAAAATTCATCCATTAATGTTATTTAAGATACTTAATCAGTATCTTGTTCGATATCAACTATCAGCATTGATCAAGTTTTTCTGGTTGAATTTTTTTTTAGCCATTACTGATGCTCCTATTTAGTTTAGATTTATAATCAAAGCAGGAAATTCAACATATATAACAAAAACCTTCAGAATTGAACTTTTTTGTTGTAAAATTTCAGTTTAGAATTGCAATCCGACCTTCTATGTTGTATGGAGCGGAGTGTTGGCCGATTAAGAATTCTCATATCCAGAAGTTGAAAGTGGCGGAAATGAGGATGTTGCATTGGATGTGTGATTTTACAAGGGCTGACAGGGTTAGGAATGATATTATTCGGAAGAAGGTGGGAGTGGTATCTGTAAAGGAAAAAATGCGGGAAGTGAGGTAGAGATGGTTTGGTCATGTGATGAGGAGGGGTACAGATGCCCCAGTTCGTAGGTGTGAAAGGTTGGCCTTGGAAGGTTTCAAGCGGGGTAGGGGTAGACCGAAGAAATGCTGGAGAGAAGTGATTAAGCGTGACATTGAACAGTTACAGTTGACTAAGGACATGACCCTGGATAGGAAGGTATGGAGGAAAAACATTAGGATAGAGGGCTAAGGGTGTGGATGAGTCGTAGCCAGTAATTAGATGGACTTTGGTGTTCTTTATTTGACAATGTACAATCTTCTGTGGATGTCGTACCTATGTTATTTTATCATGTTTCTTGCTTTTGATGCTTTTGTATATTGTTTTTAATCTTGAGCCGGGGTCTATCGGAAACAACATTTCTACTTCTTTAGAGGTAGTGGTATGGATTGCATACACTCTACCCTCCCCAGACCCCACTTTGTGGGAATATACTGGGTTTGTTGTTGTTGTTGTTGTTAAGTTGTTTCAGTTATTTAGATTTCATTGTTAGACTATTTATTACAGTATCGGTTATTGTTATTTTGATCGATTTAATAATTGATCAAATTGTGAAGCTTCTCGATTATGAAAATAATTTAAATAAATTTTGAGTTGAATTTGATTCAATTATTTTCTGAAAATCCTTGATCAATGGATGATTGAATTGAGCTGCTGAATGTGATGAAATTCTATTGACACATATCAAAATATAAATTAGGTATGCTCCATATGTATTTTTTGATATGTTTAATGGTAACACTGCATATGTATTTTTGAACTGCTTAATGTTAACACTGCATGTGTATTTTTTGTTTGCTTATCGGAATTTGAGAGTATAACTATTTTTACTGAAAATATATTTTATACAAGTTTTTCTTTGGTTCTATTTAGTAGTTTCTGTATTTGGTTTAAAAAAAAATTATGTTTGTATTTTACGTTAAACAAATTTTGTTTAAATTTATTTTTTGAATAGAGATGTTGGCTGTGTAAGTTTGTTTGCAGTTAAAGCTGAAAAGTATTTGTTTTAACAAGTTAAAGTTTGACAAAATGTTTATATTTGTTTATTTTTTGGTTAAATCAAGTAGAAATGGGAAGCATACCAGTGCTTGTGAAGCACTCTGGTCGGTTGACGTATGAAAAAAACTATGAAGAATATGTCACTGATGCTATACTGTTGAGCATATTAGCAACATTCATTGAGCTGCACAATGAATTGGCATCTCATTTAAGTGTGGATTTAATGAGGAAACGTATTCTAGTGGAATATTAAATTACTGCTAATGCAGAGCAGATAGAAATACATAATGATATGGGTCTAAAGGTGTTTATATTTCAGAAAAAGCAGATACAAGACATGAATTATGTTCCTTTATATGTAAGTATTTTGGAGAAAGTTGTCGGGAGCAACGTGAAAAGTTCATCTATATGTGTTACTGAAAGAATAATCAACTGTGACAACATTCAAATATTGATAAATACAACAAATGAAGGAGCTTTGGTGGTTTGTGAAGATACACAAGCATTAGATGTATTTGAAATGGATACTATTGAGTTGATTATCTCAGATCCACATCACAAGCATGCTGAGGAAGACCAGGTTTACTTGAGAATTTTTTTTTTGAAGTCAGTCATGAAGGACTATTCAATTAGGGGGAAGTTTCAAACGCGAAGTAAAAGGTCAAGTAAGAAAACGTACGTACATTCTATATCAATCTGTTCTTGTTTAATATTAGTTTGGATATGTATTTTGAAAATACTAAATTATGCTGGATGCAGGTATACGTTGTTTTGCAAATCAAGAAACTGTGAGTTTTTAATGCATGCATCAGGAATGGGAGAAACTGGAATGTTTAGAATAAGAGCATTCAGACCTCAACATACATACCCGGTGAAGGACAAGATTTATCCAAAGGTGCATGCTATTATTATGTTGATAGGTGGTATGATTAAACAAAAATTCAAGAACCACAAAAGAAAAATACAGTGCAACAGAAATTAAAAATGACATGAAAAAAGATTTTGGTATGGATCTGACATACACTTTATGTTGGAGGGCAAAAGAAAGAGCGTTAGAAGAGTTGAGGGGTAAGCCATCAACATCTTTTGAGAAAATGCCATCATACTTATATGTACTGAATACTACCTATCTAGAGTCACATATAAGAATGAAGAAGACAGATGAGAATGAGTTCTTGTATGTATTTATCGCTCTAAATGCATTCATTAAGGGATTCGATCATTGTAGACCAGTCGTAGTTGTTGATGCTAGTCGTCTGAGAGGAATGTATATTGGGGCATTTGTAACAGCATGTACAATGGATGGAGTATGTTAGTATGATTTTATAATAATTATATTGTAAAACTTGTTGTATTTTTTGGTATTTCTGTGTATCACCTGAAAATACATATCTCCACTAGATATATACATATCTGTATAAAATTACCTATATTTTCAAAGTTTCATGAATGAAAACATGTAAAATTGATTATGTTTTATAGTTATGTGTGTCTAAATTTTATTATATGTAATTGATACCATTTATTTGATAAAATATACAGTTTTAATTACCTGTATATTTAATAAATACATATGCAGTTCCTATATGTATTTTTATTTTACTGCGTAAAATTGTTTTGTATATACAGGTCATATATTCCCTCTGGCATAAGGAGTGATTGATTCTGAAAATGATGCATCATGGACGTGGTTCTTTTAGAATCTAAAGGAAGCGTACGGGAAAAGACAAACATGTGTGTTGTTTCTGATAGGAATCCAAGCATCTATGGGGAAATGTTAAAAAACTTTACAGAAAGTCACACTATGCATTGTCGGAGATCTTTTATACAATGGAAAAATCATATTCAAAGTCAGAATTTCACATGTTAATGGAAAAAGTTGAGGCAGTTGATATTAGGGTGAAGAATTATTTGAAATTGGTTGGTTATAAAAAGTGGGCTAGGTACTATGCAACAGTTCACCAAGGATGAACTTTGAATTCAAACATTGCGGAGTCAATAAATGGAGTACTTGTATCAGCTAGAGAACTGCCAATTTATGACTTTCTTGAGGAGGTTCGATTATTGTTTGCAAAATGAAACTGAGAAAATAGGCAACAGGCTTCATATACCTTCACACCACTCATTGGAAAGTTTAATGACATACTCAAAGAGAACGAGGCTTTCTGTACTCGTATGACGGCATGACCTTTTACATTTTTGAAATTTATACTTCTGAAAAACATAATTAATAGAATAACTTCCATTAAGTTCTAAATGAATGGAAACATATAAAAATAAACTAACAAGTTCAGTAAAAAAAATATTATGTATTCTGCATATGTATTTTTTAATTAAAAATAATTAACACTGCATATGTATTTGAATGCTCTGCAAAAATATACTCTGCATATATATTTTTACTTTGCATAAGTATTTTTTCTGCAAAAATGTTGGCGTGCTTACAACATATCGTATAATATGAATTTCATCTTTTTGTAGCATTTAATTAAACTTTTTATTTTTATATCAGGTTTTACCAGCCACAGAATATGTGTATACAGTACACGAAAAATAAAAATACTTTATTTTTTGCCTCAAGGAAAAAAAATGTTCATGTAATGCATTTCAACTAGATCAGATACCAGGTGCACATGCTTGTGTGGTGTTGGAGAAGAAGAATTTTGAGAAGGAGTCATACTGTTGTGATTTGTTTAAACCAAAAACTGTTTTGAGACATATGATGTTCCCATCTATCCGTTTCCACACAAAGATGACTGGCTAATTTCAGAGAGCGTACTTGGTGAAATAGTATTGACTCCAAAATACAAAAGACCTCTAGGAAGACCTGCAGAGAAGGATCGTGGAAAATCAGGCTGGGATATGTTTGGAAAGAAGAACATCAACTCATGTGGTGCTTGTGGGGCTAAGGGTCACAATAGGCGTTCTTGTAGGAAATATCAAAAATGATACATTTCTCCTTCCGTATTATTGCTTAAAACTTTATTTTCATTTTTTATAAACTTGAACTACTTTTTTTTAGTTAATACATTTAATCATCATTTCACAAGTGAACACAGTAAAATCTGAATTCTGCATATGTATATGTTGCAAGATCTGAACATTGCATTTGTATTTTGAATCTGCAGTTTATATGTATTTTTAACATTGAATATACTTTTTAGGTTAAAGTTGGTAACTTTGATTAACCAAACACTTATTTGGTTTGTAATTGTTCATTTTTTTAGCCACATATGATATATTCTGCAAATCTATGTTTGAATTCCAAAATCTTAGTGCTGCATATGTATTTATATGCTAAAAATACATTTAAATGTTTAATACATTTGTATTTTTAATAAAAAATATTAACACTACATATGTATTTTTGTAAAATAAAATCTCAACATAAATTACAGAACTATATTAAAAGTTCAGATTTATCTTTAATTCGAGTTTTCATTTATAATCATATTAAATGAACAAATATCAAAATATATATTAGTTAAGAACAAAATGTGATTTATAAAAGCTTACTGTTAACACTGCATATGTATTTTTAGGCTAAATTTTATTTATAATGCTTACATATTGTTTAGCAAAATATGAACACTGCATATGTATTTTCTAACATTGCATATGTATTTTTAACATAACATTGGCATTTTTAAACTAAAAATTTCAGATATATTTTTGGAATATTTAGACATAACATTGCATATGTATTTTTCTCAGCTAAAAACAATACATATGTATTTTTTAGGCATAAAATTTTCAGCATATGTATTTTTAGCATAATATGAACAATACATATGTATTTTTTAATTAAATCACACAGTAAAAGGAAGAACACCATAAAAGACTCAGATTAAACTTCAAAATTGAATCAATTTCATTCAGTTAAAATAAGTACTATTATAACCTACAATTAGAACCACTTCAAAACATCAAAATTAGTTTGTATAATCAGTACCTACATCCATAAACCAATGTCTAAACTATATAAAGTAATCAATCCATCATACATCAAAAACTTCAGTTACACTAGTTATTCTACTTTGCCTTGCAGGCCTCAAAGGTGCTCCGACATCACTATGAGCATTTGCGTCTTGCTTTCTGGTCCCATATTCCCACAAAAGTGCAGCATATCTTGTACGGAGTGAATTGGGGTCGAACTCATTCGCAAGAACTTTATGACCATAAGAAAGACACTCCGCATATGTAACCATATAGACACCACAATCCCTACAAAAATAATAAAAAGGAACACATATGTGCTTTAATATATATTTACAAACACACAATTTTGTTGTATGTAAATTAAATAACTTACAAGCTTCCGCTCGATTGTTGAGGCAAACTCTCTTGAAATAACACATCAAACATATCTGAGGAGTCTTTGTATTTGTATCTTGGATGGTTTTCAACATGAATTCCTTTCTTAACGTAGAAATCACGATGTTGGAGACACAATGAGATAATCGCAGCTAATTTCTCAATGACATCAAGAACAACTGAATAATGACCAGATGATTCATATGAATCATATAGGAATATGCATCTCTCTGAGAAAGATAAAATTGCTATCACCCAATGATGTTTTTTCTTTATATTTACTGAAATATAAATGTCTTCCACTGTATACCATGGCACAGCAGCATGCATACGGAACCCATTTATGTATTCATTAAGATGTGCCACCTATCCTCCCGCCGTAAGGTTTGCAGCATCCGCAGATAAACATCATGAACAGACCTAATTATGTTCATAAAGTTGTAATCTACTGTGCTAAATTTGTAAGACCTGTTGGGGTCATACTTCGACTTCTTCCTCAAGTAGTAGAAGCAAACATCAATATGCTGCAGTAAGTAACAACATAAATTTTAGATCATTCAAACTATTTGTATACTAAATTTAGCATGTGTATGTAATATAAAAATACATTTGTAATCTAAAGTGTAACACATCCTTTCTTATATAATAAAAAAAATACATAGTAAAAATACATATGTGCACCTGCATATGTATTTACAAGTACCATATATGTATTTTAATTAGTGCTATAAATATAAAAATAATATTGTCAAAAAAAATATACTAACCGAGTCTGTCCATGACTGATCAGGGAACCCCATTGTGTAGAACCAGTTTTTATCTTCAACAGTATCAATTCTGAAATGCATCATTGGAATGGTTGATTTCTCCTTTTTGTAATGATCCGCACTTTCCTTCCTGTTTTTTTAATCATTATATGTTAAATCATGAGAACATAATGTAATTTTAAAAAAATAAAACTTAAAATAGTTCAATAGAAATATCTTTTAGCATGAACTTTGAGAAGGTCTTCAGAAATCCAATCCATGAACTTGTTGACAATCTTTGTATCCACAATCCCATCAATCGGATGATAAACAAATGGATGTTTTTGTGGGAATATACGTATGTACCCTTCCGAACTCTCTATATAGTTACGTAATACAAAAAGGTAATTATTAAAAAGTATATGCATAACATGTTACATTGTAAACTAAATATATAACTAATTGTACTTACTGGCAATTGAACTAAATTTCATCGTGTAAGATGACTCGTTGAATTTGGATGGTCGCCTAATTCTTAACTTTGGAATAGGAGTTTGAAGTTCACGATTAGAAGGGGGATGAACAATGATGCTTTTGCTACTGTATACATTCAAACTAGGAAGCAAGTCATCAGGTATTATGTCTTGTGACTCGGGCCAAACTGTTTCATCCCTTTGTTCATCAGTGGTTAATTCTTGTATATTAGGAGTTGTCATAATCTGCTCCTCCATACCAAGATCAACCTCTCCGTGCATGTCTGGTTTAGAGTTCGATCCAACGTTCTCTTTGTTTTCCTTCAAAAATGGAAAATAGTTTATTTTTTATGTCCAAAATAACCCACATAACCTCAGATATGTTCATAATACATACCTGAAAATGATCTTCAACAACAGATTCAGACTTTTTATCATTAAAATATTCATCGCTTTGTTCTTCTTCACAAGTTGCCAATGGATGTCTCGTGATGTTTTCTCTTTGGTATGCATTAAGACTTGGTAACAACTCATCTGGTATTGTAAACTGCGAATCAGACAAATTTGTATCATCCAATTTCTTATCAGTGATCTGCAATAGAAATGAAAGAAAATATATAATTGTCTTATGGATTGTTATGATTTTTACATAACATAAACTGAAGTTCAATTCATTATACATACTCGATCATCATGATGAACAATCTTCTCAGAAAGATTATAATCCAAATTTATGCTTTAGAGAAGCTCATCAGGGATTAAATGCTGAGAATCAATTTCAATGTTTATTTTATCTGGATGCAAATCAGTGCACTCCTTGCAAACAAGCAAAAAAAATTTAAACAACTTGAAACAAAAATTCAGTTGTATATGTTTATACAGGTCTATATATAAAATAACATATAACTGCTAAAAAAAACAATTAGATTTGTGCACTCAAAAGAATAATCATATTTTAGTTATTTTTTACCTTTGTACCATCCTGATTCTCATCCAAATTCTGATCAACAGTAGGACTGAATTGTTGTGGTGATATTTCGACACCAGCATAATCCATCTGTTGTGCTTCAACCTCTGTATCTTCATGTTGTTGCTACAAGTATAATTTGAATAAACTATTATTATTTGATTTCACTTAATATGTATATATCAACCCACTAAAAATATATAGTGTTGAAAAATACATTTCTTGACACACTGCATATGTATTTTGTATTACATTTCATATGTATTTTTGAAAAGCATAGCATATGTATTTTTTATATAAATTGCATATGTATTTTTAGCAATATACTGCATATGTATTATTTTTAAATACTCTTCATATGTTTTTCACATACTTTGCATATGTATTTAGCAAAATACATTTCTTGACACATTGCATATGTATTTTGTATTACATTTCATATGTATTTTTGAAAATCAAAGCATATGTAGTTTTTGTATAAACTGCATATGTATTTTTAGCAATATACTGTATATGTATTTTTTTCATATACTTTGTATATGTATTTTTTTAATACTGTGGATATTATATAATAATAAAACTTTTACCTTGCTATGTTCAATTGTTTTGACCATTTTTTTGAACTTTTTCTTCACTAATTGACGAATTCGAGTAAACTCTTCACGAACTCCTTTAAACTTTTGACAAACCTGTATTCATACAAATTCAGTAAACACAAATTTTTAAATGTAAAACAAATATTTGACAAAAAAATCCTCTTCGCGGAATGCATCAAAAACTTTCTTAGAAATAAATGCTTCTTTCTCAACATGACTCTCACGCTTTGACACGGCTACTTCCTCTACATGACTATCTGTCTTTGATTGTACCTGAGGAAAAATAACCCTAATTGTTTGCTTCCCTTTCTTCATTTTTGAAGAAGAAGCCTGTCGTGTTGGAATCGACTTGAATACTGGTGTCTTCATTACAACAGCCTTTGCAGCACGAGGAGGTGGATTCCTCGTTTGTGTATGCTTGTCAACAATATTGACTTGCGTTTTTCCTGAAGTTTTCTTCGCTACTGGGGTTGATGAATCCACCTTTTGTTTCTTCTTTGAACGTTCGTTGATCTTTTTTGGTGGTGGATCCTGTAAGTCATCGTCAAAATCAGTTGAACGTTCATCTTCAGTTACATCCTTCTGTGATATTTCAAGCTTTGCCAATTCTATTTCAGTTGGCTCTATGTTCTTAAATACAACCTAGAATATGTTAAATAATATGTTAAAGAATATGTTAAACAATTGTAAATGAAAAATAATATATGTATACAATACAATACATATCAATACATATATATTTATTCACAACAAACCTTGCCATTGTCCTTGAACATAGCATTCATCAAAAATTCATAGCATGGACAAGGTGCAATCGTCTTCCAATTTAATAATCAGGAAATCCGATTCTCAACCTTCAATGCAATCTTTAGTGGGACATTTGAACAACACTCATATAGTCACACTTGAATAGCCAGTGGCATTCCCTGAATCAAATAAAATTTTCCCCCAAATTTCAACCGGTTGTTCAAACTTCTGACCAGATCTTCAAAAGATAAAGAACCCCATGGAAAATTCTTATATCTACCACTATCTACCAAATCGAAATGAAGACGTGGTATAACAACAGTGTCAATGTTAGACAACATAAATGAATGCAGGAAATACAAAATTGCAAATTTTCAGCATCCTCATCATTGTTCTCCCCCCATACTTTTTTTGTGAATGCTAGAAATAGTTGTCTTTTTTGTATAATTTCTGCCCCATTGAAATACTTTTCAATCATCCTATTTGGTACACCCTCATCAAAAATAAAGTCATACCTATTAGACACACAATTCAATCTAGTTATGATAGCAAATTCTCTGGGAGTAAAATTAAGAGAGGTGTCATTAGCACAGATCAGAATCCCAGAAGAAGAACTATCCTTCACCTCAAGCATCATAACACATCTGTACAACTGTGCTTGCACTACACACTGCTTCTTCTTCATAAAATAACCAAAAATATTATTGTCGCAAAATCTTTTAAACTGTTCCTTGTTTAAAATTGTGCGTATGCTTCCATAAATATCATTGTCATTGTACGAGCACATATGCGGTGCAAATCTTGGAAGTTTTCTGACAAGAAATATTTCGTCCCGCATCACCTATACAAAGTAGAACTACCACTTCTTAAGCTGTAAACAAAATTCAATCAAACAAAAAAAAAACATATAACATGCATATATATTTCAGATGATTAAAATGCATATGTATTTTGATCAAATCATAACTGCAACCAACACTGAAAAATACATATCAAATGTACTGAAAATACATATAGACAATAGACTATTATGGTAGTTAAACTAAAATAACATGCATATGTATTTTGACCATATCAAAAATACAACAAACACTGAAAAATATAAATACTCAAAAATGCATATCAACTATACTAAAAATACATATAGGTCAAAATTATTCAACTGTACTAAAAATACATATCAACTATAATAAAAATATATATCAACTATACTAGAAATATATATCCAAATACTATTCATGAGTAGTTACTTCACATAATCTCTAAATATCATCATAACAGAAAATACATAATTACTTGAACACAAACAAAAAAAAATACATTTACAAACAAAAAAAATACCTCTTCCTCACTTTCTTCTTCAGATTCATCATAAGATTTGTCAACATCGTCTTCAATTTCTTTAGATTTTCTTTTCTTCTCATACCGTTTTTTAGTTTTTTGCTCCTTTGGAGAAGGAGTACTTTCTTCAACCCTTTTTTTTTAAATTTCCGTCAGCTTCACTTCATCGTTGCGAAACTTCGACCTAATCTCTTTCGATCTCCCAGATTTCCTCAACTGTAAAGGATTTGAAACAACAGTAACTAAATCTTCTTGAGTTAACCCAAGATTAAAAGATGGTGCATCAGACACTAATTTTATATTCCTTATACCATTGTTTATAGGTGTTTTTGCAGTGTGTTGATCCATTAAAACACAAAACCCTTAAAAATTAAATTTTCAATGAATTAAAGTAGGAAAAAAAAAAAAAACGCTCACATGCAAAATGCGATTAATAATTACCTGAAATATGAGAAGCAAATTCTTATCACAGATCGTGCAAGAATCATGCAAAAGGCAATAAAATTGAGGAGAGAGTGATGGTTAATGGCGGAAAAATAGGAAAAAGAAATTTAAATTAAAGAAAGATAAAGAAGTAGGAGTGAAAAGGGGGATTTTATCATAGTAAAAAATTTGGGCGGCAAAAAAATAGAGACTACTTAAAATAATGCTACATATATTATAGAATGTAATTAGGAAAAAGTTTAAGTACTTAAGTATACATATGTATTTTTCCCATATAGTAATGATGATCAACTACTCGGCTTGGGCCTTTTCACTCCTTCCATTGTTAAATGGGCAGTTGGGCTAAAACTGAACAATAGCTGTGAGCCCAAAATTGAATGATCTCCACAAATTAACCTATTTTACCAATGTGAAAATTATCTTAGATATACTTATTAGATTGTTTATTGCAATATATAGCATTATTTTTATATAATTATTAAATTGTATTTTTAATTGCAAGTTATAGAAATTTTGATAAAATATTTTTTATTTTTATTTTTAAATCGTGTAATTTTTTTGTCTTCAATTATCTCCTAAAAAAATCCAAAGGATATTTCTTAAAGGAGTAAAATGTGGATAAAAAATTACTATCAGTAATTGAACACATTTCCCACTTCTTAAAGAAATATTGAGATTATTTCTTCTTTTTTACTCTTATCTATAAGTAATATCTTAAAGAGTTGAAAAAAAAAGATAATATCTTAAAGATTATGTTCTCTTCAAGTTTAATTTAGAAATAATTATGAAGAATTTTTCCACATATCAAATAAAAATTATTTAAATCCAATAAAAAACGTAAATCAAGAAACATATAAAAAGTAATATAAAAAATATACAATAGAAAAGTTTTTGCATAATTTTTTTAAAATTAAAAACAACCAAAAATTCGATAAAATTATCAAATTCACACGTAAAAATACAGGATTAAAATTACTTTTCTTCCAACAAGATGATTATGATATCACCACAAAAAGAAAAGCAACAAACATGTTGAATTTTTACAGAAGAAATATAGTTGAAGTTTTTTTCAAAAAATCTATTTGAGATTTAAAAAAAAATAGAAATCAACAAACATATAACATGCATATATAATATACACATGTCAATATTTTTTTCAACATATCAGAAAATAAAAATATAAGATGAAAAATATATAGAATTCAAATCTATACCAAATTTATATACAAATATACTTTTTAAAATGTTTTTCAAAAATTATTTTACATTTCGCCAGAATTAGAAATATACATACATACATATGTTTGCATATGATTTACTCATATTCATACAAAATTAAATTTTGTTATTTTAAAAAAATAAAAATACATGTGACGTCTTATTTTATTCCATCTTGAATTATAATTGAATGAAAATTCTGACAGAACTTAATTTATGTTTTATTGATTGAACTAATGTCAGTTTCAATCTAAATAGGCTTTTTTCCGTATTTTTAAGAATGTTGAAATCCACTAATAACGAATAATGCTACTATCTTTCATATTGAACAAAGGATAAATTATTTTACTTTTCAACATTTATATTTAAAACATAATTTATTTTTTTTAAAAAAACATGTTCATTAATATAGAAAATCTATTTCTAAAATAATGGAAGAAGTACAAAAAAAAATTATAATGAGAACATGAAATCTTCGATTATATACATAGGATTTTGCTTTTGGTTATATATAGAGAGAGAGATCTACGGAAGAAAATTCAGTGAAAAAAGAGAGAGGATATGTATTTGTGAGAGAGAATCATGAATTTATGTAACAATTTAGAAGAAAATAAAAGATATAAATATAGAAGTATCGTGTGTGTTTTCCTCTAGCTTTATTGTATTTACTTTTTTGTTATGTAATGCAATCTAAAGAGTTGTTATAACTTGCAATAATTAATTTAATGTTTTATATACACGTTTTTCCCCTCAAACCAATTTGTGTGTTTTTATTATTTATTTAATAGTTAATTACTTTTTATTTTGTCCAAGCATCTAAAATATTTTTTTACAGAATTTTACACAGTTGGAATGAAAAATATTTCATATGTTTTCTTTTTCGATGCTTTAGGTACTAGTTTAAAGCCTATATTTACATATTTTCTAATTGATTTTCAATATTAACACGCTTTTAACCCCCCCGCCCCCCGCCAAAAAAAAGAACACATTATAAATATATGCATCTCCTTTTTATTACGTTTTATGTCTCTTCAAAATACTTTCATATATTTAGCTAGTTTTACATAAATACAAGATTCTTGTATTTTATTTACATTCCGTATGTTATATAGAATCACACAGTTCATTCTTTTAACGTATTTTTTATTTTTATTTTTTTTAATTGTTATTGATACTTAAGAAGGGTTCAAAGCAAAAAGGGTGCGTAATATTAATTTAAAATCTTATATATTTGTGGGTATTAATGTGCAAAGAAACAAAAATAGGAAATTAAAAATAAAGTAGGATGGCAAAGTGAAACAAAAGGCACAATATTTTCTAAGAAGGACTCAAAAAACAAAAATGGAAAGAAACATTAAAAGGACATGATAAACGGGTTAAAATTTAGCGAGCGCTCACTTTGTTTTTTATACTATAATTTTTATTTGTTTACTTTTTTATATGTTGAATTTCTTGAATAAAAGTCCTTGATCTGTCTCTATTAGTGTAAGTTTGGGCCAGTTAGCGCCATTAAGAGGTATAATTCTTCATTTTTATCAAGAAATTCTTCATTTTTACGTTTCAAATCTGAACTTTTTGATAAAGACAATAGATAATGTGGCAACCATCCACCTCATTTTGTGTTAATAGTTGAAGCAGATTCTTTGTTGTATTTCGCTTTATTATACTCCTTATTTGTTGCACTAGCTACGGAGCAAAGGTGTCAAGTGGGTCGGGCCGGGTCGGGCCAAATTGGAATCGGCCCATTTAGTTTAACCGGTTTGTGGGCCGGTTTCGGTCCGGATTGGGTTAGGTGGGCCGAGCAGGTTCCAGGTTTAACAGTAAAAATGTTGAAAACAACCCTGAACCAACCCACTTAACTCAACCCGGTTAAACCCACCTAAACCCGATCAAACCCGGTTAAAAACCGGTCAAACCCGTTTAAAAAAATGAAAAATCCAATATACACTACATACACTACAATTATATACACTATATACACTTCAATATACACTATATACACTACAATTATACAATATATATTTTTTAAAATATATATAAACAATTACCCATATATACGTATCATTCAATATATAATTATATATGACTATACGTACTACTTTAAATAAAACATATACTACAAATCTACAATATTACAATATATATATATATATATATATATATATATATATAGTTATATACTAATTTATAAAACATATACACATTTATACGTTAAATATATAAGCTTATAGAAGATATATACACATATATACGCACCATTCAATATAGATGTACTGCTTTAAATAAAATATATACTACAATATATATATATATATATATATATATATATATATATATATATATACAATAATATGTATATATATATATGATTACACACTAATTTATAGAACATATACACTTGTATACGTTAAAGATATACGTCTATAGAAGATATATACACATATATACGCACCATTCAATATATATGTACTACTTTAAATAAAGTATATATATATATACGAACATACTAATTTATAAAACATATACACATGTATACGTTAAATATACACGTCTATAGAAGATATATACACACCATTCAATATATATGTACTACTTTAAAATTAAATAAACTATATACTACAATATATATGTATTACAATATATAGATAGTTATATTATACTAATTTATAAAACATATACACATGTATACGTTAAATATATACGTGTATAGAAGATATATACACACCATTCAATATATACGTACTACTTTAAATAAAATATATACTATTCTACAGTATACATTTATATATACTACAATATGTGTATATATATAGTTATATACTAATTTGTAAAACGTATACACTTGGATACATTAAATATATACGTTAAATATGCATGTGTATAGAAGATATATACAATAATATACAAAACATATACTACTTAATTTAATAAATTAATAATACTTGATAGTTAATTAATGAATGTTGAATTTTATTGATTGCAAAATGATCCAAAATTTATAATTTACATGAATAAAAAATCTACAAACTATGCATCATTTTCTCTAACTCATCCATGTTAATATTAACGGGAACTTGCATAGGATAGTCAAAGTCAATGGGGGCAAACCCATGCATTGGACTTGATTCTGCTGAATTCTCCCGCGAAGTCATAATTTCTTCAAGTTTCTACTCGTCATTCGGCTCCAATTCCATTCCTTGATTTCTTCTTTCTACTCTAATCCAATCTCTGAGGCAAATTAGAACATTCATTGCATTGCTTCCCAATGAGTGACGGTTGCCTCCAAGTTGTTGTCGTCCCTGACTAAAGGCGCTCTCTGATGCAACGGTTGACATTGGAACGTTCAAGATATCTCTAGCTAATCTTGAAAGTACAGGATATTGTGATTCATTATTCCTCACCAATCCAACGTGTTGATCCGTCGTCTGCGATCCTCTGACGGAGACCGAAGATAATACTTAAGCTCTTCCCGATAAGTTGATATGTAAGCTCCTTCGTCAACACTGTTCCAACAGGGTAAATCATAAAAGGAATCAGGAAAACCACAATGTGCCGGCCTTTTAGAAAATGATAGCACCTTAGGAGGATGAGGAGCGACAGTTGGACTGATATGTGTCGGTACAGCTAAATCAACTAAATCAGCATAGTGGTTATATAATTTATCTATGTAAGCATTCGCATCAGACGTAGTCGTCCACAAATCAGGTGGTACTTGTTCAGAATCATTGTTAGTATTTATTTCTAAGTTACGATAAATAAGAGTACTAAAATGGCACATAATATGGTATTTAATGCACGGATTTAGCATAACACCAACCAAGAAAATGGGAGAATCGAGAAAAAATATTTTTTAAATTTAGTAAACATGACATCAACAGCATTTTCATAACCTTCTTTATTTTTATATTCTTTGAGCAAACCAGAAATATCAGTTATATATCCCAAAATATTACAAACAGTAGGATAATAAGCACCGAAAAATTCAACCGTAGCTACATAAATTTTTTTCAAAAACTTAACAAGATTATTAATTACAACCTAATTAGAATCAAGTAGCATGCAATCGGCAGAATCAGCAAATGAACCACAATGTTGGTTAAAAACTAATGTAATTGGAACTCTATATTTATAACAAGTTTTTAAAAAATCATACGTAGAATTCCATCTAATATCAATTTCCTCAGGCATCAATATCGGTGCAAGTCCATTTTCTTGACATTTAACTTTAAATTCTTTAATTCTCGATCTACGATTATTTTCTTGTATAAAACCAACAGCAAGACGGATTTTTTCAATATAAATCTCAAAAACCTCAAGACCATCTTTTACAATTAAATTATATATATGACATGCACACTTAATATGAAAAATTTCAGGTAACGGCGGTGATAGCTTAGATTTCAACTTTGTTATAGCAGTCTTGTTGTTAAAAGCATTATCAAAAGCGATACATAAGATTTTATTTTTGATACCATAAAATGCTGCAACTTTATGTATCGAGTCAGCAATAAATTGTCCAGTATGTTTACGATCTTCATCATATAAAAAAGCAAGAATACGTTTTTGCATCACAAAATTACTATCCATCCAGTGACAAGTAACGATTAAATAATCATTTTTATTTATAGCACGATCAAGATCAGAAGTTAAGGATATTCTACATTGAATATTTTTTAACAATGTAGATAAATAAAAACAATATTGTGAATGAAGTCTAAAAATATCAGACCGACAAGTACTTCTAGGAATACCATTAAACATAGGATTATAAATTGCTTGAATATAATGAATAAAAGCATTAGAAGAAGGAAAACTAAAAGGCAAACAACCTACAACTACCATTTTTGCTATTTCTTTCCGGTCCCTCAATTTATTCTACTTCTTTGTTACGTGACCGGTTGTTTGGTCCATTCTAGTTTGTCTGGGCCCACCAACAGCCTCACCACCTTGTGCAATTTTTAACTCTCTTTCGTGGTCTTCAGCTAAATGTCTCATTAACGTACCCGTACCCCCTTGCTTGCCTCCTCTTTTATGCTTATATATTTTTTGACAAATATTGCATTGCACCTCGGTATCTGATATACGTTCAAAAAATTTCCATGCAACACTAGTTTGTTTACGAGCTCTTGGGGCACGGGGAGGTAGATTAACCGATTCGGATCTAACGTTAGCATTTTCTATTTCGGGTGTCTCACCAATATTTTCATCATCTTCATCTAAATCAACCGCATCTACTTCATTTTCTTCTTCTATACCGTAATTTTTCTGAACTTCTAAATAATCCATATCGTGAGCACCTACACCTATTTCTTCCTCAAAAGATTGACTAAGTGGTACCGGAGGCAAAGACACACGGGTATATCTAGTACTTGAAGTACCTCTACCGCTAATAATTCGCTTTTTGCTACCACTTTCAGGACAAAATTTTTTGACACTTTTACCGAGGTTTCTTAATTTATCCATAGTATAAATCAAATCAAAAAGTATTCAAAATACACAAAAGTAAAAAAAATAAATATTCAACAATTAATACACTAATTATAAATTAAAAGTAAGAGATGGAATGGCAATACCAAATTTTGAAAGTATCCGAAGGTTGAGACTTTAGAAACTTCCACTCGTACTTAGTAATCGCAAAATTTAAAAAATTAAAGTGAGCACTTTAGAAATTAAATATATAGAATATTTGAGAATTGAGAAATGAGATTTGAGAGAGAATGAGGTTTGAGACTTGAGAGGATGAAAAATTGTGTGGAAAATGATTTGAAAGTGTAGGGTATTTATAGAATTTTTTTTGGGATTAAAAAATGATTTTAAATTAAAAAAACTTTTTTTTTTTTTATATTTGGGCCCAAACTAGCCGTTATAGCCGTTGGGCCAACGGCTAGTTTGGCCCAATTTTCCAAAATCTTAAAAAAAATAAAAAAAATAAATGGGCTTATCCGGGCTTATTCGGGCCGGGTCGGGCCGGTTAACCGGCAGACCCTAACCGGGTTGAGTCCGGTCCGGATTAACCAGACCCAAATTCAAAACCCAATTGGACCGGGACCCGGGCCCTTAAAGCCCTTGGACTTACCAAGCCGGGTCAAACCGGTCTGATTTCCTTTAGTGGGCCGGTTCGGACCGATTAAAAACGACGGAGTAATAATAAGTAAAACATGATGCATTAGATCCAGCAGTTCCATTTCTGGTCTCTTTTATTTTTTCGCCCAATGGAATGTCACTGTCAAACACTCTTGATTTAGCACTTATGTCCGGTTTGTGTCTAAGAATATTAGCGTGCTTTTGGTATATATGTAACAGGAACTTAGTCCTTTGCCTCCGCAAAGTTGGGCATATATAGAGCAACCCAAAGCATAAAAGTCATGAGAAAGTTCTACGTGGTTAACCTCAAAATACTTGATATATGTTGATTAATATATTGGTTTTATGAAGAAGATACGATCTATTTTTAAAGGGTATTATATAGTTAATTCAATGAATTCAAAATATCATTATAAGTAATTTTAACACTTACATTTAAATGTGTGATTAATTCTGTATAAAGACATCCATTAATTCTTTCAAGAGGGTAGATCGTCTACGTAACACCCTCTTGTGGTGCAGCTTTTTTTTGAATCCTACATAAATGCGGGATATTTTATGCACCAGACTGTTTTTTCACTTCTTTATAAAAATAAATTCTAACACTTAAATTTAACAATCAACGTCTGTATCAACTTCCTTTTATCCATTATCTCAAATGGGCTCACAAATGAGATCACAAGTTAGTATGCCACTGCTAATTAAACAAATGTTTCTAAATCTATGTAGGGATAAAGTTTATATATACGAAGAGGTTGGTGGTATATACACCGAACGAGATCATTCATATTTCCTGGAATTATTTTACTTATTCCGATGTCAAACGACCCTTAAAGTGTAAAGTTTGTAAATCTAACTTTTGCTTCTTTTAACATATCTTAGATACATTATATATTTTCCTCTAAATTTCATGTAGAACATCAAGTTTATCACATGGCTGCTTTCCTAGACACTTCATGTTAGAATTCCAAAGTACTTATCGTATTTTAGGCTTGGAGAATCTGCCATGTTATTCAAAGAATATCAAAAAACTAAAATTCATTTTTTCCTTAGAGAAATAATTTACACAATTAATGGTCAAAAAGAAGAGTTTTAAATTTAAACATGAAAAAAGTGCACATTTACATAGATCAACTTCAACTCACAGAGTTCTACTGCAGTACTTTGTTTAGTTAAACCGGAAAGGAAAAAAAAAAAAGAAGAAGAAGAAAAAACACAAAAGGTAAATTCATAGTCCGAACTTTGATGATCGTAGATATAGCTTTCCACTTTTAGTAGTGTTTTGGGAGGAAAGGAGAATATTATAGTCTTTTGTGATGATGCACTGTTTTTTTTAGCTTCGCCATGACAGCCTCTTAATTTCCTCTCCTTCTAATAATAAAAGAGCTTAATTATTTAATCATTTAATTTATCGCGACAAAATGATAAATAACAATGGAGAGAATTGCTTATTAGGAATTCGTATAAACAAAAATATATATACTGTTGCATTATACTCATAAGATCTAACAAAGAAAAATACACTTACCTAGTAAATTTATAATTTTCCTGCGTTATTTTTTCTAAAGGTGATGACGGTGATTATGCATATTTCATCTCGAACTTCGAATACAAGCTCACTAGCATCCTGGTAATTAATATTATTCATGCATTAATACAATACTCCCTCCATCCCAAATTTCCTAATTCGATGTTCCATTTTACTTGTCTTTTTTCATTAATCAAGAAAAGACAATTTTTTTTTCCATGTTTTACCCTTTGCATTAATTATTTTTTCTTCAAATTAAAATGTAAACATCATTTATTAGGGGTACTATGGTAAAGTAGGCATGTTATTAATTATTTTTCTTAATCAATATGTCATCTCAATTTGTGACGGATAATTTAAGACGATGAGAGTAATTGATTAGCAATTTACCGTGGTAACATATGATCATTGGTATAATTTGCGAACGGATGACTACATAGAACCCCAAAAGTCAAATATAAAGACCAAGTTAATGGTAGAAGATGAAAATGTTTTGATAGTGTTAAATCCTCGCATTCCACCTTAGGCACCCATAATACATCATTCAATATAGGACCCTTGAATAGCCAATTTATTAGGTATTTTAATTTAATATTATCATTTAATATTTATTTAATTAGATATTTAATTGAGTTTTAATTTAGTATAAGGGCAAAATGATAATTCAATTTTACACTTTGAGCATTCCACTTTTAGTATAAAATATGATAATGTTCTGTTTTATATGATAACTAGTGAATGCATTCGCGCTTCGTGCGATTTTAAATATTATTTTTAAAAAATAAAAGAGAATCGAAAAAAAATTATATTGATCAGTACCTACATCATGTTTAAAATATTTATTTATATATATTGTATAACCTCCATTCCTTTTAAATATATTATATGAAGGCAAAATCAAGAAGTGATAAAAGTAACAAAAATTTAACAAATGAAAGAAAAATAATTTCTCTTTGCAAAATTAATATCCCAAAAAACATGCATCGTTTATCTTACAAAATTCAATATAAATATTCCATCAAAATACACACCAATGAAACCAAAAAAATGAGGACACAATTTTGGAGCTTTGATATGGCTTTGTTTGAACTCTCTTTCATCTTTGTTCTTTTCTCTTGGACCAATAATCAGATATTGTCTTATAATTTTCATAATTCTTCTTTACTCAAGAAGTGATAAAAGTAACAAAAATTTAACAAATGAAAGAAAAATAATTTCTCTTTGCAAAATTAATATCCCAAAAAACATGCATAGTTTATCTTACAAAATTCAATATAAATATTCCATCAAAATACACACCAATGAAACCAAAAAAATGAGGACACAATTTTGGAGCTTTGATATGGCTTTGTTTGAACTCTCTTTCATCTTTGTTCTTTTCTCTTGGACCAATAATCAGATATTATCTTATAATTTTCATAATTCTTCTTTACCATAATGTATTTATATGTTTAGTGTTTGATTGATGAATTTATTACAATTAATATTTGTCGGTTCTTTCTTCTTCATATTCAAGAATTTAATTATCATCTTTAATATTGTTATTAATTTTTCTTTTCAATTACATAAGATGTCTTTAAGATACAATGAGTTTTTTTTTTTTTTCAAAAGAAAAAATCAAAGATACTATTTTGAACCAAAAGAAATTATGAATTTACACCAGTTAGAAATTCATATAAAATACGAAATAAAAATAAAAACATAGAGAGAATATATAAAAATCAATTAATAATACAACGCCATTATTATTGAAATCTTTATCATTAAAAAAAAATGAAGAAAATGTACAATCTTTCAAACTTTCATCGACATTCACTTCATAAGCCGATTATCGTTCAACTCTTGTAGATGATTGAGAATTTTACCGAGTCTGTAAAAGCTACTAAATTAAATCACCTGAATAATAAATTGAAGGAAACAACTTGTGATAAAGGAAGAAAACGATTTTACCTCATATTACAAATTCAGTAAAATAATCGAAATACAAGAGACAATAGATATTAGCAGAAGTTAACAACAATCAGATATTTTTCTCATAATTTTCACAACTCTTCTTTATCATAATGTATTATATGTTTAGTATTTGATTGATGAATTTATTAAAATTAATATTTTTCGTATCCAAGAGCTTAATTATCATCTTTAATATTGTCATTATTTTTTTCAATTACATAAAATGTCTTTAAGATATAATGACCTTTTTTTTTTTTCAAAAAACTATGGTTGACATATTTTGAATAAAGTCAAAGATACTATTTTGAACCAAAAGAAATTATAAATGTAGACCAATTAGAAATTCATATAAAATACAAAATAAAAATAAAAACATAGAAAGATATATAAAAATTAATTTATAATACAACGGCATTATTGAATTCTTTATCATTAAAATAAACAAACAAATAAATAAATAAATAAATTGCACCTAAATTGATTAGTAAGAAAATTAAAGTCCAGGTACTATTTTGAATCAAAAGAAATTATGAATTTACACCAATTAGAAATTCATATAAAATACAAAATAAAAACAAAAACATAGAGAGAATATATAAAAAATAATTAATAATACAACGTTACTATGCAATCTTTATTATTAAAAAATAAAAATAAAATAAATTGCAACTAAATTGATTAGTAAGAAAAACCACTCACTTCTAAAGAAAAACCAAACAAAAAATTTAGGAACGATTGAGCATTTTATCGAGTCTAAGAAAGCTACTAAATTAAATCACCTGGATAACAAATTAAACAAAATAACATGTGATAAAAGAAGAAAATAATTTTACCTCATATGACAAATTCAATAAATAATCGAAATACAAGAGACAATAGATAGTAGCAGAAGTTCTACGAAAATTACAACTAAATTGATTAGTAAAAAAAACTCACTCACTTATAAAGAAAAAACAAACAAAAAATTTAGGAGAAAAAAGTAAAGAAAAAAAACTCACCAAAGAGACCAAAAATTGGACACACAATAGCATATCATCACATGACATGAAGAATACAAAATTGATTGCCATCATCGCATGACATTAAAAATACAAAACTAATTGTCATGTCAACATCTCAGTTGGTATTTATAATAAAACATTAAACATGTATTTATGAAAATATTGAAAAATGTGGGAGGTGAAAGATTTATAACTAAAATGAAATAATGTTCCTATTTACTTCAATATTAAGTAAATTGAAGTAATGAATATTAATGGAAAAGGAATGTGGGTAAATAAATGTAATGAATAATTAATTTTTTTAGCATGCAAAATGAATTAAAAAGTTCAAAAAAATTATAAAAAAAATAAATAAGATTCTAAGCCTTAGAGAATATCACATCAGCAAAGTCATATAAGCACTTGATACATAGGTTATGTCGTTGAAGCTTGCCAGCATAAGACGGATTAAATAAACAATCTTTCATCTAAAATCTAAAAGATTCTAAATAAGAGTGGAAAAGAAAAAGAGTTTGTGATTGATACCGATAATCATGGATATACCTTTTACTAATGCCATATGTTATTTGTATGTGATATAATAACTTTGATTAGTGAGATTCCTGATGAATTAATGATAAGCTCGAGGTTTGGAGATGGAATCTATAGCCTAAAGGATTTAGGTTGAGCAGGTAAATACAACATATTTAAACTGTAATTTTAGTGACGTAACGCTTGAGACTAGCGTGAAAGTGAGGTTTGATGCACAAATCATCCGATAAAAAAATTAAGCATCTTGGGTCCATTATCCAAGAGAACGAAGAGATTAATGATCTCGAGGACACACATTGTATTGGAGTAGGTGGATGCAATGGAGTCACATATGCAATATTGTGTTATAAGAAGGTGCCACCTAAATTTAAAGGTAAGTTTTATCAAGTGGTGGTTAGACGGACTATGTTGTATGGGCATAGTGTTTGTCAGTCAAGAACTCTCACGTTTAAAGATGAAAGTTGCCAAAACGAGGATGCTTCGATGGATCGTGTAGGGATACTAGTGGTGGTAGAATTAGAAATGAGGATATTCAAGACAGGGTAGGACTAGCTGCGGTAGAGAATAAGACGTAGGAGGTGAGATTCAGATGGTTTTTGTTAGGGTTTTTGCCCTGATTTTCTTACCAAATTTAGGTTTTACTTTTTTAGAAAGAAAAATAAAAGTAATAACATAACTGCTTTTACTTTTCGTGAAAGAAAAATATAAAACTTTTTCATATGCGGCAAACCTCTTTATTAGAGGAAAGGTTTTGTACCTCGATAAATAGAAGACCTTTTTCTCATACCATAGCACAATAGTATCCACAATGTAGTCATCAAAGAGTTTTGTTTAAGTTTTTTAATATTGTTTTTAATATGTAGATCGTTTGACCAAACCATATTAATAATATGTTTTTAGTATTTATTTTTCGTTGTCATCTGAATTATCACTGGTTTGATTTGCAAACTTTAAGTTTCTGCATGATATCCTCTCGATTTCGAATCCAACAGCTTAAACATGTGAAGAGGAAAGACATGAATTACCCTATATTGAGGTGCGAGAGGTTGATTATGGATGATTGTAGAGGTAAAGAAACATAAAAGTATTGAAGAAATATGAGTAGACAAGACATTATGCAGTTGCAGCTCATCGTGAACATAATCTTCAATTGGAGGCCGTGGATAATACAAATAAGAATAGAAGATAAGTAATTGATTTCTCGTGTAATTTCTTATCCTTTGATTCTCATTACTATCTATTCTTTTACTTGTATGATTTTATTATCACACAATTTTATTAAATAGAATTACTTACTATGATCATGCTTCCTATTGACACTATAGTATATATTTGATATATTTTTTCATAAGTCAATAGTCTAACGAGAAAAATCTTTCTATTTTTCAACTTAAGAAAAAAATCTATATACACCCTCTTTCTCAAATCTCACTTGCAAAATTACACACAATTTATTGTTGTTACAGGATCTCTTAGGCTGGGGTATGCCACTTTGCCTTCCAGACCATGTAACAATATCGGATTACGCCAAAGTTGGAAAACCAAACCAAAGCAGCAACCGAAATAGAAAAGAATCTTAAATAGTTTAATGACTGTATGGACTCTTTTACCCAAACAAGGGGCCTGTCAGAGATTTAATAACCTTATGTTAAACCTATATGTCTAGAAGTTCTAATTGTCCAGAATTCGCCCTTTTCGTAACAGTACAAAGAGCTAGAGAGGCAAAGCTTACTAGACGAAGTCACAGAGACAAGGCTAACATAAGTGTATTGAACTCGACTGTACCTCCATTTTGCAACCAAGTCAAGAAACTAGAAAGATTTTTTTATATTTTGATAGAGTCTGGAGCTTTCATAGTTAACATGTCAGCGAAGTTAGATCTTCAACATAGATATAAGAAGCCTTTCAGCCGGACATAGTCATGGCTGGGTTAGGATAGAAGTTGAATTAAATGCACACGAGTAAGAAAGAGATATGTACCTGATTAGCTGGGAACCAGACTGAAATAATAGTAAACAGTAGCTTCTTCTTTTATTTAATTCTTAAATATGTTACAAAGAGATATATATATATAGAGAGAGAGAGATTTTAGAAAACAAAAAGAGAGAACTTCTTAACTCCTGCCTCTTCACAAGAATGAGGCGTCTATAGATAATAAAAAAGAGAATCTTACACAGTAATGGATGGGTCCCTATGCACAGTGATTTTACTAATACAAAAGAAAAAAACAGAGGGGTCTTATCAAACAGTCATATCTTGTCTTTGCCTTTCCATTTCTTGATGAATGCTTCAGCTTTTTCAATTTCTTCCCCTTCTATCAGAATTTCCGGAGGTTGGGAATCGGTAATATCTTCAGTATTTGCTTCGGTACTATTCATTGAGATGTCTGAATTTTGCTCAATAGTTTGAAGTAATTTATCTCTTACTTCTGATAAATATTCTTCTATCATTTGTATTTTATTCCCGCCATGTGCAGATATTCTTCTAGAAACATAGTTAAGACTTTTTTCTTCAACCAAAATTAATTTTTTGGGAGTTTTTTCATATTCAGCAATTTTCTTGATTATTTCCTCCCTTTGATCATGACCATAGGTGAGTTTAGTATCAGGATCTTTTCGAAGCAATTTGTCCCAGAAATTACAATAGAATATTCGGTATAAGGCAGGAATTTGTTGAGTGTCATAGCCTATTTCTACGGACCATCGATGGATCTAAGGGATAGAGAACTCTATGTAGAAATACATCTGATCAATAGTATCGATTTTACAAATATGATCTGAAAGATATAATTCTATTAAGAAAGGGGAGGATTTTTTCCATGAATAGTATAGAGAAGAATATTCTGGAGGTAATATTTTGACTGTAGGTCCATGTTGAGTCCACCATTGAATAAACCAATTTGGAATAGACTTTTCAAATACTTTAGCATAAATTTTTATAAACCAAGTGTGTTTGTGCTTATAATTACTATAATATAATACTTGAGAAAAGGCTTTAATATAATCCCAGTAGGTGAAATTGTCAAGTGTTTGTCCCATTGGCCCCATTGGCATAGATCATTGAGTCATTGACGAAATACCCCATTCTTCAATAGGAATAAGTTTTTTAATTACCATTTTGGAGTATCCATGTACTCCAGGGGTAGTTTCTCCGAGGGGGCTGTGATCAAAAGTTGCACTGAATGTTTGCACTAATATATGTTCATAATAAGTCTGGGTTTTATATGATTTGCCAGTAAAATATACGTTGGCCGTAAGATAATTTTTAAGTATTTGCCATGCTTCTTCAGAATTTTCTTGTCCAGGAATATGCTGATTTTCAATATATAAAATAAGTTCTCTAGCATCCAATTTTTCATATGGAGGCTTATCTTCAGAATTTTCTTGAACTATGGAGGCAAAAGAATCTGCAGTTTTTTGTTGATCTGATAGATAAGATTGCAGTTGTTTATACAACGGATGATTTTCAGGAATATCTTCTAAATGCATGAAAGAGCCAATATTCAGAGTTTTGGATGATGACGATTCATCTTGAGGAATTTTTGAATTAATTAAAGTTCTATTTCCTCGTTGTAATATAGGAAAATTAGAACTTGCAGAGCTATATGCAGAATTTCTTCGATCAAAATATGAAGGGTTTATTCGTCCTCATTGATATGAAGAGTTTTGACTCCTTCCACCCCTTCCTCTTCATTTGGCTATTTGCCAAGGAGGATCCATACTGCATCAATAATCATGAATTTGATCAGCATACCATGACATATATTCAAAGAGATCTTCATAAAGTGTGTCCTTTGTGATAAGATCATCAATGACTTTCCGAAGTATGAGCATGTGTAGGTCCATATTTAGAGGAACTGCTTTTATAAAGGTGATTAAGAACTTTTCAGAGAAGAAGTGCAGAAAGAACTTCATTATATCTGTAAACATTAATCACTTAAGCCAATATCAAACCAATAAATTTCATTTTCAAGGAATTCGTCGTGGTTAAGGAATAAATCTTCTTCTATTACGCTACGAATTAGATTTTCTAAGATAAGAAAATGAATATCTTCATTTAAAGGAATGCATTTGATAATAGTAATTATAGTTTTCTCAGGGAGGAAGTACATGTAAAAATTCATGCTAGATATTCGCGAGATAGAAAATCAGGTAAAGAATTTTCACTACCCTTCTTATATTGTATTTCATAATCAAAAGGGGCTAATTGAGCTTGCCATCTTGAAAATATTAATTTAGAGGCATCATGTTTAAAGTCTTTGTTAAACATAAATTTAACGGATTGAGCATCATTTCTAATTATAAATCTTTGATTATACAAATTATCTTGAAATTTTAAAACACATTTTACAATAGTTAACATTTCATGGTCTACTGTGGTGTATTTTTTCTGAATTTCAGTCCATTTACCAGAATAAAATCGAATCAAACATTCTGTTTTTGTATGGGGATTAACTTGTTTAAGTATTCCGCCATACCCAATATTAGAAACATCAGTTTCAACGATTTTTAACAAGTTAGGGTTTGCAAGAGATGTACAAGGAAGAGTTTGAACTCGGTTTTTAATTAATTTTACTAAATCAGTGTGGACTTGAGTCCAAGGAGTTTTGTGATTCTTTTTTAGTCTATCATATAAAGGAGCTAAATCTCTAGACAAATTTTCATAAAAAGGGAAAATATAATTAAGACTACCAAGGAATCTTTGAAGTTGTTTTTTATCAGTAATAATATCAGGAAATTTTTTAGCAAATTCTAGAACTCGTTGTATAGGCTCAATAGAGCCTTGAGAAATATTATGTCCTAAAAATCTAATATTTGTCTGGAATAAACTTATCTTTGGTTTGGAGATGACCAAGCCATTTTGTATAATTATTTGTTTAGACGTATGCAAATGTTTAAAATGAGATTCAAGGGTTTTTGAGAATACCAAAATATCATCAATATAGACAATGATAAAGTCCATATAGGGATTAAAAATGTCAGTCATAATTTTTTGAAATTCGGAAGGAGCATTTTTTAAACCGAATGGCATATCATTCCATTCATACTGTCCAAAAGGGACATTAAAAGCAGTTCTATAAGTATGTTCTTTATCAATTTGAATTTGCCAATAACCAAATTTTAAATCGAATTCAGAGAATATATTAGCATCATATAATCTGGAAAGTAAGTCTTTTTTATTTTGTATAGGATATCGAATCCATTTTAAAACTTTATTCAGAGGTTTATAGTTTATGACTAATCGAGATACTCCTCGTTCTTTTTCAGCAGCATTATTGACATAAAAAGCAGTGCAAGACTAAGGGGATTTGGAAGGTTTTATAAAACCCTTTTGCAGAAGACTATCAATCTCTGTTTTACAGAATTCTACTAACTCTGTATTCATTTTACAGGGTCGAGATTTTGTTGAAATTTTTTCTTCACTGAAGTCATTTTCATAAGGAAGAGAAACAATATGCTTCTTTCGGTTCCAGAAAGCATTTGGATGATCCACACAAATATCAAGAATCAATTGATTAGAAATTATTTTTATTTTTTCTTGGACTTTCACTGATTTTAAACTATCAAAA
Source organism: Capsicum annuum (assembly GCF_002878395.1). Taxonomy (NCBI): domain Eukaryota; kingdom Viridiplantae; phylum Streptophyta; class Magnoliopsida; order Solanales; family Solanaceae; genus Capsicum; species Capsicum annuum. The sequence goes on from NC_061118.1 coordinate 169,531,023, forward strand.
ATATTAATACTCATTAGTTCTAATTGTAAAAAATTATTTTGCTTTTGTTTCATACTGATAAGGGCATTTATATCCCTTGTTACAGGATTAGTAACAAAAGGATAAGAGATTTGTTTATTTTTATAAGTAGCCATAAAACCATTTACATCAATATGTGTATAAGGATAAATAGCATTTATAAAAGGTGTTCCTAAGATAATAGGAGGATATAACTGATTTTTTACTAAAAAGAAGAAATGTGGAATGCAGACTTTATCTCGACATATGTGAGTATTTGGTAATTTATAGTTGATATCAAGAGTATGAACAGATGCAGACTTGACTATGTGAGTAGTTTTTTCAAAATATCTGGTTGGAATTAGTCCTTCTTGAATACAACTAACATCAACACCACTATCAATCATAGCAATATTAGTGATAGAAAATTCCTTATTTGTCAGAATAGTGCAATTTATATACCATTTATGAGCAGTAACTATTTGCATCATCCCCAAGAAATAATCCCTTTTTAAATCTTCTTTTGGACTAAGTTTATCAATTTCAAAATTTTCAGAGTATTCAAAATCCTTTTCTTTTCCTTTTGAAGTAATAGAAGTTTTAGGGATGTCAAGAATCTTTTCTTCAACTTTCAAAATTCTATGATCGGAGATCATCTAATTTTATTTTAGGGAGACAATTTCCCTTTTTAATTGTTCAACTTCGATATTTAAATCATTAAAGATAGTATCTCTACCTGGAGTTTGACTCAACGCAAGACGTCGATTAACCTCGGCTAAGGAATATGACATGTGATAATTATCATAAGAGCTATCTTTATAAATACTAGTAGAAGTTTTTTGAGTAGCAAAATTAATAATTTTTTCACGAAGTTTTTCATCAGTAACTTCTTTCAGTAATTCAAGGACATTATCAGCAGTAAGAGTTTGAACATTTAAATCAAGATCTTCAAATTTCGCTTGAAGTTTATACATCATTTCATCACAATTACAAATATCACTATCACAATCATTGCATTTATCAACCTGATTGAGTTCACTATCAGAATTAGGTAATTCAAAATCATTTTCAAATGTAGAATCAGATTCGGAATCAGAGGTATATAATAAATTATAAACTTGGTCATGAACTTCTTCAGAAAGTCCTAAGGACTTGAGTTTTTGTAATTTGCAGTTTGGAGCTATATGACCATATTGGTTGCACTTATAGCACTTAATTTTGGCTAACTCTCTTTTTGATCTATTTTTCGTGAACCTGGTAGACTTACGAAAGGATTTTCTAGTTTCACGTTCTTCTTTGGTTCTATACCTAGAACGTTTATTTCTATAGGATTTATCAGGCTTGCGATATCTTTGGGTTTTTCTTACTAAGGGTTTATCCATACCAAATTGTTCACAAAAATCTCCTAATTGAGATTTTTCTCTGAGTTTGTCGAGCTTAATCTGTCTGGCTAATTTTAATTCGTTGCAAAGGACTAAGCCTTCTTGAGTACAAGCTACAATAACCTGACCGTAAGTTTTTTCTGAATACTGGACTTCGCCATAAGATCCTTTCCTAACTCTTTCAGCAAATAAAGGTGAAAGGCCATCAATGAATTTAGCTTTCCAATGGTCATACTTACTTTCGGGTAAATCCATAACCCTACTAAGAAAGGTGTCTTTATACCATCTAAATTCTCCTAAGAGTTTGCATTTTAAACCATTAAGAAGAGTTCTAATGTTTTTATATTGGTTGGTAAACCTTCCTCCAAAATGTTCAATAATTATAAGCATAAGGGTGTAGACAGCATCTGATCGTCCTGCCCAAAGTGGTCGACCTAGATTATCTTTTCCAGGTTTATCATTGGTGGCATTAAAAATAGCCTCGCGTTTATCATCGTCTAGAAAATTATCCCACCAGCCTCGAAGTTGGCCAGTAAATCCCGCAACAATCGTTTTACAAATTGTTGGGTCAGTACGATTGGCCCGATTCTCTGCTGAAGCAGTGGTTGTGGCAATAGTAGCAATCATGGACATCCGATGGATAAGAATAGAGATTTATCGATCTGATAATCCATCAATATTCCATTCATAAATAGCTTATCCACTATAAGAAGTATTTGTTTGATTCCAATCTCTTTCCTCTATCAGAACATCTTGAGGAGTTGGACGTGGATAATATACAGTAGACATACGGGGAATATCAGCATATTTTTTGTTTGGTTGTTTTTTAATCATACCTTTTAGCTTATTTAGCTAGGAAGAGATTATATCTCCAGTATTTTGAGTAGATTCGATATTATCAGCAAAATTAGATTCAAGTTTTTACCCAAAATCATCAAAAATATTAAGGGGTTGAATGTTTAAACGAGAGAACTTTTTATCTAAGAGTTTTTCTAATTGTTCTAATTGAGAAACCTTTTCAAATCCTTCTATTTCAGGAGGTCTTTGGATACAAGGTTTAGATAAAATATATCCTTCTACTTCCGAAAACAAAGAAGAAGA
>NC_061118.1:169536502-169550087 GCF_002878395.1 Capsicum annuum
ATTTACCTCAAGATATGGATTTACTAAATAAATGGACAATTCCAAAAGTTGAATTAAAAACCATATATGAATACGGATTTTTTGATAAAATAAAACATAAACAAATTATTAAAACAACTGACAATCCCTTGCTTTAAATGCTGATGAACAGACTATTCAACTCCTAAATAAGCATGATATTGATATTTTTAAATGTAATTATAATTATATGCATATTGGCCTAGTACAAATGACCTTTCGACCTTTAACACTAAAGGGTCTCCCTGAAATATTTTTAGCTGCTTTGCGTGATGCTAGAAATTTAAATTTTAGAAAATCTTTAATGGGATCTATTGAATCTACTCTTGCCTATGGTCCTGTATATTTTAATACTCAGCCAAATTTACAATTATCTCTGACTGATGTAAATATTCTTCATGCTTTAACCTTAAATGTAAAAACTCATGGCTATGATTATGCTCCTGGATCTGAACTTATAGGATCATCTTACCGCATATACTATCGTTTATTATCAACCTTAAATCCTCGATGTAAATTAATAGATGATAATTCTGATTGCACTATGCTTATTGAAACTAATTTTATAAAATCCAGGGTTACTACCCGAATACCTATTCGATGAGATGAAATTGACTTCCCCAAAACATGGATTTTAAACTCAGTCACTTCTTCAAAACAATTGGCGGAGGACGTGACTAATCTAGAGTTAACCCAAGTAACTCAAAATTTAGACGGACGAATCTGTCTACAATTCGATAATAATCCCCCAGTCTACAGAAATTCTTTTTCATTACCAAGAAGACTTCCTTCAATACATCATATTTCTCCTATTGAACCTATCAAACCTGATTATGGTCCAGCTAGGAATCGAGTGGCATCCTTGCATACTATTAATTCTGCAGATTCGCATGTTACACCTAAAGGTGTAGAAAAGATAAAAATCAACTCCAAAACTAATATAGTTCAAGATTTTGATAATGAAAATCCTACCCCATCTGAGATGGATTTTGATATCAATTCTTTTTAAATATGAAGACACAACTTATTGATTTTAGTCCTAGTTCTCAGGCAAGAAAATATATTCAGAAAGAATTTTTTTCTGAAACATAGAAAACCTTAAGGACATGATTTTTTGAAACCTATAATCCTGATGAATTACGAAATATTTTCGAGAACCAGACTGAAATAGTAGTAAACAGTAGCTTCTTCTTTATTTAATTCTTGAATATGTTACAAAGAGAAAGAGAGAGAGAGAGAGAGAGTTTTTAGAAAATAAATGGAGAGAACTTCTGAACTCCTCCCTCTTCACAAGAATGAGGCGTCTATAAATAATAAAAGAGGGAATCTTGCACAGTAATGGATGGGTCCCTATGCATAGTGATTTTACTATTTCAAAAAGGAGAAATTAGAGGGGTTTTTATCAAATAGTCATGTCTCATCAGTCATGTCTTGTCTTTTCCTTTCCATTTTTTGATGAATGCTTCAGCTTTTTCAATTTCTTCCTCTTCTATCAGAATTTTTGAAGGTTGGAAATCGGTAATATCTTCAGTATTTGCATCGGTGCTATTCATAGAGATGTCTGAATTTTGCTCAACAGTTTGAAGTAATTTATCTCGAACTTCTGATAAATATTCTTCTATCATTTGCATTTTATTCCCGTCATGTGCAGATATTCTTCTAGAAACATAGTTAAAACTTTTTTCTTCAACCAAAATTGATTTTTTGGGAGTTTTTTCATATTCAACAATTTTCTTGATTATTTCCTCCCTTTGATCATGACCATAGGTGAGTTTAGTCTCTGGATCTTTTCGAAGCAATTTGTCCCAAAAATTACAATAGAATATTGGGTATAAGGCAGGAATTTGTTGAGTGTCATAGTCTATTTCTACGGACCATCGATGGATCCAAGGGATAGAGAATTCTATGTAGAAATACATCTGATCAATAGTATCCATTTTACAAATATGATCTGAAAGATATAATTCTGTTAAGAAAGGGGAGGATTTTTTCCATGAATAGTACAGAGAAGAATATTCGGGAGGTACTATTTTGACTGTAGATCCATGTTGAGTCCACCATTGAATAAAATAATTTGGAATAGGCTTTTCAAATACTTTAGCACAAATTTTTATAAACCAAGTGTGTTTGTGCTTATAATTATTATAATATAATACTTGAGAAAAGGCTTTAATATAATCCAGTAGGTGCAATTGTCAAGTGTTTGTCCAATTGGCCCCATTGGCATAGATCGTTGAGTCATTGATGAAATATCCCATTCTTCAATAGGAATAAGTTTTTTAATTACCATTTTGGAGTATCCATGTACTCCAGGGGTAGTTTCTCCGAGGGGGCTGTGACCAAAGGTTGCACTGAACGTTCGCACTAATATGTGTTCATAATAATTCCGAGTTTTATATGATTTGCCAGTAAAATATACGTTGGCAGTAAGATAATATTTTAGTATTCGCTATGCTTCTTCAGAATTTTCTTGTCCAGGAATATGCTGATTTTCAATATATAAAATAAGTTCTCTAGCATCCAATTTTTCATATGAAGGCTTATCTTCAGAATTTTCTTGAACTATGGACGCAAAAGAATCTGCAGTTTTTTGTTGATCCGATAGATAAGATTGCAGTTGTTTACATAACGGATGATTTTCAGGAATATCTTCTAAATGTACAGAAGAACCAATATTCAGAGTTTTGGATGATGAGGATTCATCTCGAGGAATTTTTGAATTAATTAAAGTTCTATTTCCTTGTTGTAGTATAGGAAAATTAGAACTTGCAGAGCTATATGCAGAATTTCTTCAATCAAAATATGAAGGATTTGTTCGTCCTCCTTGCTATGAAGAGTTTTGACTCCTTCCACCCCGTCCTCTTACTTTGGATATTTGCCAAGGAGGATCCATACTGCATCAATAATCAGGAATTTGATCAGCATACCATGACATATATTCAGAGAGATCTTCATAAAGTGTGTCCTTTGTGATAAGATCATCAATGACTTTCCGAAGTATGAGCATGTGTAAATCCATGTTTAGAGGTACTGCTTTTATAAAGGTGATTAAGAACTTTTTAGAGAAGAAGTGTAGAAAGAACTTCATTATATCTGTAAACATTAATCACTTAAGTCAATATCAAATCAATAAATTTCATTTTAAAGGAATTCGTTGTGATTAAGGAATAAATCTTCTTCTATTAGGCTATGAATTAGAGTTTCTAAGATAAGAAAATGAATATCTTCGTTTAAAGGAATGCATTTGATAATAGTAATTATAGTTTTCTCCGAGAGGAAGTATGTGTAAAAATTCAAGTTAGATATTCGCGAGATAGAAAATCAGGCAAAGAATTTTCACTACCCTTTTTATATTGTATTTCATAATCAAAAGGGGCTAATTGAGCTTGCCATCTTACAAATATTAATTTAGAGTCATCATGTTTAAAGTCTTTGTTAAACATAAATTTAACGGATTGAGCATCAGTTCTAATTATGAATTTTTGGTTATACAAATCATCTTGGAGTTTTAAAACATATTTTACAATAGTTAGCATTTCATGGGCTACTATGGCGTATTTTTTCTGACTTTCAGTCCATTTACCAGAATAAAATCGAATCAAAGATTCTGTTTTTGTATGGGGATTAACTTGTTTAAGTATTCTTCCATACCCAATATTAGAAGCATCAGTTTCAACGATTTTCAACCAGTTAGGGTTTACAAGAGATGTACAAGGAAGGGTTTGAACTCGGTTCTTAATTAATTTTACTAAATCAGTGTGGATTTGAGTCCAAAGAGTTTTGTGATCCTTTTTTAATCTATCATATAAAGGAGCTAAATCTCTAGACAGATTTTCATAAAAAGGCGAAAATAGTTAAGACTACCGAGGAATCTTTGAAGTTGTTTTTTATCAGTAATAATATCAGGAAATTTTTTAGCAAATTCTAGAACTCGTTGTATAGGCTCAATAGAACTTTGAGAAATATTATGTCCTAAAAATCTAATATTTGTCTGAAATAAACTTATCTTTGGTTTGGAGATGACTAAGCCATTTTGAATAATTATTTGTTTAAACGTATGCAAATGTTTAAAATGAGATTCAAGGGTTTTTGAGAATACTAAAATATCATTAATATAGACAATGATAAAGTCCATATAGGGATTAAAAATGTCATTCATAGTTTTTGAAATTCAGAAGGAGCATTTTTTAAACCAAATGGCATAACATTCCATTCATACTGTCCAAAAGGGACATTAAAAGCAGTTCTATAAGTATGCTCTTTATCAATTTGAATTTGCCAATAACCAGATTTTAAATCAAATTAAAAAAAATATATTAGCATCATATAATCTGGAAAGTAAGTCTTTTTTATTTGGTATAGGATATCGAATCCATTTTAAAACTTTATTCAGAGGTTTATAGTTTATAATTAATCGAGGTACTCCTTGTTCTTTTTCAGCAACATTATTGATATAAAAAGCAGTACAAGACCAAGGGGATTTCGAAAGTTTTATAAGACCCTTTTGAAGAAGACTATCAATTTCTTTCTTACAGAATTCTACTAACTCTATATTCATTTGACAGGGTCGAGATTTTGTTGGAATTTTTTTCTTCACTGAAGTCATTTTCATAAGGAAGAGAAACAATATGCTTCTTTCGGTTCCAGAAAGCATTTGGATGATCAACACAAATATCAAGAATTAATTGATTAGAAATTATTTTTATTTTTTCTTGGATTTTTACTGATTTTAAAGTATTAAAAATATTAATACTCATTAGTTCTAATTGTAAAAAATTAATTTGCTTTTGTTTCATACTGATAAGGGCATTTATATCCCTTGTTACAGGATTAGTAACAAAAGGATAAGAGATTTATTTATTCTTATAAGTAGCCTTAAAACCATTTACATCAATATATGTATAAGGATAAATAACATTTATAAAAGGTGTTCCTAAAATAATAGGAGGATATAATTGATTTTTTACTAAAAAGAAGAAATGTGGAATGCAGACTTTATCTCGACAAATATGAGTATTTGGTAATTTATAGTTGATGTCAAGAGTATGACCAAATGCAGATTTGACTATGTGAGTAGTTTTTTCAAAATATCTGGTTGGAATTAGTCCTTCTTGAATACAACTAACATCAGCACCGCTATCAATCATAGCAATATTAGTGATAGAAAATTCCTTATTTATCAGAATAGTGCAATTTATATACCATTTATGAGCAGTAACTATTTGCATCATCCCCAAGAAATAATCCCTTTTTAAATCTTCTGTTGGACTAAGTTTATCAATTTCAGAATTTTCAGAGTATTCCAAATCCTTTTCTTTTCCTTTTGAAGTAATAGAAGTTTCAGGGATATCAATAATCTTTTCTTCAAGTTTCAAAATTCTATGATCGGAGATCATCTGATTTTGTTTTAAGGAGACAATTTCCTTTTTTAATTGTTCAACTTCGATTTTTAAATCATTAAAGGTAGTATCTCTACCTGGAGTTTGACTCAACGCAAGACGTCGATTAACTTCGGCTAAGGAATAAGACATGTGATAATTATCATAAGAGTTTTCTTTAGAAATACTAGTATTAGCAGAAGTTTTTTGAGTAGCAAAATTAATGAGTTTTTCACGAAGTTTTTCATCAGTAACTTCTTTCAGTAATTCAAGAACATTATCAGCAGTAAGAGTTTGAACATTTAAATCAAGATCTTCGAATTGCGCTTGAAGTTTATACATTATTTCATCGCAATTACAAATATCATTATCACAATCATTACATTTATCAACCTGATTGAGTTCACTATCACAATTAGGTAATTCAAAATCATTTTCAGATGTAGAATCAGATTCGGAATCAGAGGTATATAATAAATTATAAACTTGGTCATGAACTTCTTCAGAAAGTCCTAAGGACTTGAGTTTTTGTAATTTGCAGTTTGGAGCTATATGACCATACTGATTGCACTTATAGCACTTAATTTTGGCTAACTCTCTTTTTGATCTATTTTTCGTGAATCTAGTAGACTTACGGAAGGATTTTCTAGTTTCACGTTCTTCTTTGGTTCTATGCCTAGAACGTTTATTTCTATAGGATTTATTAGGCTTGGAATATCTTTGGATTTTTCGTGCTAAAGGTTTATCCATACCAAATTGTTCACAAAAATCTCCTAATTGGGATTTTTCTCTGAGTTTGTCGAGCTTAATTTGTCTGGCTAATTTTAACTCGTTGCAAAGGGATAAGCCTTCTTGAGTACAAGCTACAATAAGCTGACCATAAGTTTTTTTTGAATACTGGACTTCGCCATAAGATCCTCTAAGTGATTTTCTAACTCTTTCAGCAAATAAAGGTGGAAGGCCGTCAATGAATTTAGCTTTCCAATGGTCATACTTACTTTCAGGTAAATCCATAACCCTACTAAGAAAGGTGTCTTTATACCATCTAAATTCTCCTAAGTGTTTGAATTTTAAACCATTAAGAAGAGTTCTAATGTTTTCATACAGATTGGTAAATCTTCCTCCAAAATGTTCAATAATTGTAAGCGTAAGGGTATAGACAGCATCTGATCGTCCTACCTGAAGTGGTCGACTTAGATTATCTTTTCCAGGTTTATCATTGGTGGCATTAAAAATAGCCTCGCGTTTATCGTCGTCTAGGAAATTATCCCACCAGCCTTGAAGTTGGCCAGTAAATCCCGCAACAATTATTTTACAAATTGTTGGGTCAGTACGATTGGCTCAATTCTCTGGCGAAGCAGTGGTTGTGGAAATAGTAGCATACATGGACATCCGATGGATAAGAATAGAGATTTGTCGATCAGATAATCCGTTAATGTTCCATTCATAAATAGCTTCTCCACTATAAGAAGTATTTGTTTGATTCCAATCTTTTTCCTCTATTAGAACATCTTGAGGAGTTGGACGTGGATAATAAGCAGTAGACATACAGGGAATATCAGCGCATTTTTTTTCCGGTTGTTTTTTAATCATACCTTTTAGCTTATTTAGCTCGGAAGAGATTACATCTCCAGTATTTTGAGTAGATTCGATATTATCAGCAAAATTAAACTCGAGATTTTGTACAAAATCATCAAAAATATTAAGAGGTTGAATGTTTAAATGAGAGAATTTTTTGTCTAGGAGTTTTTCTAATTGGTCCAATTGAGAAAGTTTTTCAAATCCTTCTATTTCAGGAGGTCTTTGGATACAAGGTTTAGATAAAATATATTTCTCTTCGTCTTTGTTTGTGGAAGTAGAAGGAATGTTAGAGAAATTCATCTGGGTACTAAGTTTGTTAACTAATTCAATTAATTCGTCAAGTTTTTTATCAAGAGAGGAAATATGTTCTCCTAAAACCTTTACATAAAGACTCAAATAATTATTTTAGGCGATAAGGTTATTTATTTCAGAAACAGTAATTTTTTCAACATCTTCACTGACAAATTTTTGGAAAGCAGAAAAAGTCATTCCATTATTATTGGGTAATATAAAGGAAGATTGAGGAGGATAAAGTGCCTGAGTAATTGTACTATCAGAATTTTGATAAGATCTTTCAATTATTTTGATATATGACGGCAAATATGCAGACATGAACCATGGTACAAAAAAAATAATTTTATTATGTAAGACACATATTTCATAGAATTCTTCAAAAATATTTCGCAATTCATCAGGATTATAGGTTTCAAAAAACCATGTCCTAAAGGTTTTCCATGTTTCAGAAAAAAATTCTTTCTGAATATATTTTCTTGCCTGAGAACCAGGACTAAAATCAATAAGTTGTGTCTTCATATTTAAACAGAATTGATACCAAAATCCATCTCAGATGGGGTAGGATTTTCATTATCAAAATCTTGAACTATATTAGTTTTGGAGTTGATTTTTATCTTTTCTACACCTTTAGGTGTAACATGCGAATCTGCAGAATTAATAGTATGCAAGGATGCCGCTCGATTCCTAGCTGGACCATAATCAGGTTCGATAGGAGAAATATGATGTATTGAAGGAAGTCTTCTTGGTAATGAAAAAGAATTTCTATAGACTGGGGGATTATTATCGAATTGTAGACAGATTCGTCCATCTGAATTTTGAGTTACTTGGGTTAACTCTGAATTAGTCACGTCCTCCGTCAATTGTTTTGGAGAAGTGACTGAGTTTAAAATCCATGTTTTGGGAAAGTCAATTTCATCCCATCGAATAGGTCTTCGGGTAGTAACCCTGGATTTTATAAAATTAGTTTCAATAAGCATAGTGCAATCAGAATTATCTTCTATTAATTTACATCAAGGATTTAAGGTTGATAATAAACAATAGTATATGCAGTAAGATAATCCTATAAGTTCAGATCCAGGGGCATAATTATATCCATGAGTTTTCACATTTAAGGTTAAAACATAAAGAATATTTACATCAGTCAGAGATAATTGTAAATTTGGCTGAGTATTAAAATATACAGGACCATAGGCAAGAGTAGATTCAATAGATCCCATTAAGGATTTTCTAAAATTTAAATTTCTAGAATCACGCAAAGCAGCTAAAAATGTTTCAGGGAGACCCTTTAGTGTTAAAAGTCGAAAGGCAATTTGTACTAGGCCAATATGCATATAATTATAATTACTTTTAAAAAAATCAATATCATGCTTATTTAGGAGTTGAATAGTCTGTTCATCAACATTTAAAGCAATGGATTGTTCAGTTGTTTTAATAATTTGTTTATGTTTTATTTTATCAAAAAATCCGTATTCATATATGGTTTTTAATTCAACTTTTGGAATTGTCCATTTATTTAGTAAATCCATATCTTGAGGTAAATCTACCTCTTCGAGTTTTGTACTTTTAGTACTAACTTCTCCCATATCCATAATTATAAAAGCCTTATATCTATGCTAAAATTCTTCACCCCACTTAACATATTTACTATGAAAATTCACAGGGTTTGATACCATTAACAGGGAAAAAAATTTCCTCCACTGAAATAGTAAATCTATGGCTATGAAAATTCACAGGCTCTGATACCATTAACAGGATTTCTTAGGTTGGGGTATGCCACTCAGCCTACCAGACCATATAATAATATCGGATTAAGCCAAAGTCGGAAGACCGAACCAAAGCACCAACCGAAATAGAAAAAAATCTTAAGTAGTTTTATGACTATATGGGCTCTTTTACCCAAACATGGGGTCTGTCAGAGATTTAATAACCTTATGTTAAACCTATGTGCCTAGAAGTTCTAATTGTGCAGAATTCGCCCTTTTCTTAACAATATCGGCTAGAGAGGCACAACTTACTAGCCGGAGTCACAGAGACAAGGTTAACATAAGTGTATTGAACTCGACTGTACCTCCATTTTGGAACCAAGTCAAGAAATTAAAAAGATCCTTTTATATTTTGATAGAGTCTGGAGCTTTCATAGTTAACATGTCAGCGAAGTTAGATCTTCAACATAGATATAAGAAACCTTTCAGTCGGACATAGTCACAACTGGGTAGGGTAGAAGTTTATTTAAATGTACACAAGTAAGAAAGAAATATGTACCTGATTTTTCGAGAACCAGACTGAAATAGTAGTAAACAGTAGCTTCTTCTTTATTTAATTCTTGAATATGTTACAAAGAGAGAGAGAGAGAGTTTTTAGAAAACAAAAGGAGAGAACTTCTGAACTCCTCCCTCTTCACAAGAATGAGGCGTCTATAAATAATAAAAGAGGGAATCTTGCACAGTAATGGATGGGTCCCTATGCATAGTGATTTTACTATTACAAAAAAGAGAAATTAGAGGGGTTTTTATCAAATAGTCATGTCTCATCAGTCATGTCTTGTCTTTTCCTTTCCATTTTTTGATGAATGCTTCAGCTTTTTCAATTTCTTCCTCTTCTATCAGAATTTTTGGAGATTGAAAATTGGTAATATCTTCAGTATTTGCATCGGTGCTATTCATTGAGATGTCTGAATTTTGCTCAACGGTTTGAAGTAATTTATCTCGGACTTCTGATAAGTATTCTTCTATCATTTGCATTTTATTCCCGTCATGTGCAGAAATTCTTTTAGACACATAGTTAAGACTTTTTTCTTCAACCAAAATTGATTTTTTGGGAGTTTTTTCATATTCAGCAATTTTCTTGATTATTTCCTCCCTTTGATCATGACCATAGGTGAGTTTAGTCTCTGGATCTTTTCGAAGCAATTTGTCCCAGAAATTACAATAGAATATTGGGTATAAGGCAGGAATTTGTTGAGTATCATAGTCTATTTCTACGGACCATCGATGGATCCAAGGGATAGAGAATTCTATGTAGAAATACATCTGATCAATAGTATCGATTTTACAAATATGATCTAAAAGAGATAATTCTGTTAAGAAAGGGTAGAATTATATACCCCACTTAATATTATTATTATTATTATTATTATTATTATTATTATTATTATTGTGCCTTCAACTATTTCGCCGAGTGTTGTTACCTTTCGCAAATGACAAAGTTAAGAACGAAGTGCATACAAGAATTAAGGGGTTGTTTGGTTGGAAAATTGTTATCCCGAGATAACTAATATCGGGATTATTTATCGGGATTACCCAAGATAACTTATCCCATCATGTATATGGAATAAATTATCGCATCACTATGGTGTAAATAGTGGAATAAGTTATCCCCACCATTGATTAATCCCTCCAACCAAATGTGAAATAAAATAATCTTTTATTTTATCCCGAGATCACTTATCCAAGGGATTACTTATACCTCACATCAAACGACCCATAACAGTAAGATTTCTTTTCTGTTTGACCGTCAACCTATTATCCCAATAAAGCTTGCTTAACTTACGTTTGGATGTGAAATATGAAATTATATTTCAATGTTGGACATGTGATTTAAAATTATGATTTGAAATCAATGATAAATCGATATTTTGTACAAAAAATTACTTATTATTTTAAATTTTGTAAAAAAAAATATAATTAAAATAAAGAGATTGTTCGTACCATATGATTTTTTTTTCTTGCAAGACCTTCATTTTTTCTTCTTTTTGCCTTTTATCTGGTGACCCCTTCCCCATTCATTGTAATGGAGAGATTTGAGAAAGAACCATTAGGCATATTCTATCCCTTTATTTTTTCGGATCTTCCTCTTCCAAATTTTTTTGAATTTTGTTTCTAGTTATTATATCACACTTTTAATTAAACATATTATAATTTGTAAGATCATTAATTAAGTCTCTGATATTTATAATTATTTTTTCATGTAATATCTTATTTTATCAACTTTAACTTTAAATTGATTTATAGTTTTTGTATATAATATTTTTATTTAAAATATAAGTCAATTGTAAAAGAATATATAACCATCACAAAAATAAAAAGTGAACATATAATAATGCGTTAATAAATAACACAATATAAGAGTGACAAGTAACTCAATATGTATAGAGAAAACGACATAATTTCACCCATGAATTTATCCGCTCAACTTACTTTAACACTTGAATTAAACTTTTATTTATTTACTATCTAAACAACTTTAAAGTAAATTAATATTACCCCTAATGCTTATGTGACATTTAAAAAAAATGCATTTTAAAAAAAAAAAAAAAACAGACATGGTTCCATTTTTATTTTATATATATATATATATATATATATATATATATATATATATATATATATATATATTAAAAGTGTGAAAATCCTAATAAAAGTGATTTGAACTTTTTATCCTTCATTAAAAATTTATGCTTTAGACAATATCATCTTTTTACTATTTTTTTCTTCAATTATTATATCATTATATTAAAATATCTAAAATTAAGAATTCCTATAGTATATGGTAAGAAAAATATTTTTTGAAAAACTTTCCTTTAAAAAACACAAAAATAAAAAATTACCCTAAACTTTCAAAAAAAAAATATATTTTAATGTTTTTAAGGAAAATGGTCAATTACCCCCACCGCACCCATCTTTAGTCGAAATTTCAACTGCACATTCAACCTTTATGGGAGTCTCATTACTCCCTAATTTTTTAACTATATTTTGTATCCCTCTCATTGCTGACCTGTCAATATAAATCAAATAATAACACATGCGTATATAAATGCGTTTGGGCCAACTCCGACCTTTTCAGTTCCTCCTAAAACAAAATAGGTCATTTTCATGGATAACACATAGATGACACTCACATCTCTCGGCTCTCTATACACACACTCACTATCTACAACACTACACATAGAAAAACGCACACAATACACAGACTACTACACATAGCCAAATGCGAGAAAGGGGAGAAATAGTAAAAGAAAAGAGAAAAAAAGTGGGAAAATCAGAGAGGGGAGGTCCATCGGGGAGAAAACAACATCTTTTCCCCAACTTTCGTTGGCGAAACTACCTTTTAAATCCAAATCACCATCAGCTTATTTTTTCCATTTTTTTGACCAAATTCCGTCAGAAAACGATCGAAAACACCAAATTAGCGATGAAAATATACGAAACAAATCCATCTCGACATAAATCTTCCAGTTCCATCGAAATCCACTGAAAAATGAACGAAACAGATCTGTTCGTGTGTAATATTTAGTACGAGTTGTTCTCGATTTCGTGGGTTTAGGCGTGGGTTATTGAAGAACAAAAATAGGTGTAGACAAGAGCAGGGCTCGTTTATTGTAATGTTTCGATTCAAGGTGAAATTTGATTTGGCATTTGGAGATGAAGGATTACAATGGGGCCTTTTATTAATCGAAGAAAACAACATTAATTAATAATTAAAAATAATGACGTGTATTATACAAGTGACACTTAAGATAATAATTTTGAATGGTTAGTGTCTCAACTGACAGATTAGCAATTAAAGGGTGTAAAATACAGTAAAAAAATGTTTAGGGGGTAATGAAATTCTCGTAAAGATTGAGTGTGTAGCTGAAATTTCGATTAAAGGTTGGTGGAATAGATCATCTTCTTAAAAAAAAATGAAAATACATTACTTTAAATTTTTGAGGAAAAATATTTCAATTTTCTAAAATTGTGTTCTAGTATTAATTTGATACCATAACTAATTTTTTTTCTCTTTCGCAATATAAAAACAAAAAACTTTCATATTTAGATAATCATTTTTTGTAGGAAAAGGTATTAAATTTTATTTTCTATACTAATATAATAACATTCACAATGTAAAATTTATTGATAAAAATGTTATAATAACTATTTTTTTTATGAGCTCTAACGGTGTCATCTACAATCACAAGAGATTAGGTTTAATCGTATTGTGCTACTATCTCGATTATCGTATTGTTTTGTTGTAGTTTCTGTTATGTTCAATAATATGTTGTAGATGAATGTTTCATCGAACTTTGAGAAATTTACATTGAGGTCAGGTTTGATGATATTACTGTAATAGTCTCGAATATTATAATTTTTGTTCTGTTACTATTTGTTATTTTTTCAAGTGATAGATTAACGTTTGGTCGGGATTTATGGATTTTTCTTAAGGTTTAATCGCATTATTATGATATCTCGATTACTGGTATTATAATCATATATAATATATGATAGATCGGTCTTCATCTCTCTCTATTATATATATATATATATATATATATATAT
>NC_061118.1:169550187-169564987 GCF_002878395.1 Capsicum annuum
ATTATAATTTTGACTAATTAATTCACTATAAAACTGTTAAGGATTAAATAATTATAAATTTAATTTAAGAAATAAAGTAACTTGAGCGGAAAAGTTGATCAGTGAAATCATGTCTTTGTTCATATGTATAATATGATTTCGTCAGGAAGCTGGGGGTACTTCTTCTGCTCTTTTACGCTTGCATATACCGAGATTATCAATTATTAATTTGTAATTAGCAGTAACACTTCATCAAATACTCCCTCTATTTCATTTTACTTGTCCTAAATTTTTCAATTTAATTTCTCATTTTACTTATCATTTTTCACAAATCAAGAAGAAACAAACTCTTTTTCCATGTTTACCCTTTGCATTAATTACTTTTCCTTCAAATTAAAATATAAACATCATTTAATATGGTTAATATGAAAAACTAATCACGTTTTTAATTATTTTTCTTAATCAATGTGTCATCTCAATTAGAGACAAGTAAAATGAGATGGAGCAAGTATTATACTACAAATTAATTACCCAATCAACAATAGGAATGGATGATTACTTTGAAGAAAGGGGGAATTAAATAAGTAAAACAAATTAGAAGAAATTAAAATACAAACCTCGAGTTAATATATGTAAATAAAAAGTTGGTCTGCAATCGCCGGAGAAAATTAGGATTATTAACTTTGCTTTGAGATGAATATAAGCGAGTAAAGGAGACGATTTGACAAAAAAGACGCACACAATGTTTGTTTACATGAAATTACATAATATAATCCTAATGGTGAATGATTTTGAATTTTTTATCCCGTAACAAAAAATTTTAAAGACTAGTCTTTCTTCTAGTACAAGCAAATTTTAGTCCCTTTGCACCTCTAATATTTTTAAACTTTTCATATTCATTTATCTCTAACTTCTATTTTTATTTTTATTATCTCCACTTTCTTATTTTTACTTTTTTCATGTTTTAATGCGTTTATCTCAACCTTTATTTTTTTTCTCTTTTTTTTTTTCTTAAACATCATCTATTTCTTCTTTCTTTTTTTTCTTAACTCATTTGTATCAACATTTATTTTTGTTTTATTTTTGGTTTTTATCATTTCTCTTTTTTCTTTCTTTCTTTCCTTATTTTTCTCAAACTTTATTTTTATTTTTTTTCTCTCATTTTGTTTTTCTCAATTTTTTTTTAATTCTTTGCTTTTTTGCTTAACCTTTATTTATTTTTCTTGGGTCTTTTTTTATCTCAATCTTTTTTTTTTTTTTAATTTTTCTATTTTATTTGTTCTCTTTTTTCTTTTTTTCAACTTCTACTATATTTTGCTAATAAATAAAAAGTTGGATAATCTGCAAAGGAATCTTCTTTTTTTGATATCAAAGCAAATTTAAGAGCATAGCTTGTTATTAGGAAGTTCTTTGGGATAAGTCTTGTCTCTAAGAAAAAAATTGTAGAACAAGTCATAAATCAAGGCACAATGTGGTAGTGTAAAGGCTTGCTTGTGGAGCATAGCTTGTTGTTTGAAAATCCTTGAGTCTTGCTTCTAAGGCAAGAGTTATAGAATATCTCATAAATCAAGAAACAATGTATTAGTGTCAACACTTGTCTATTGGGCGTAACTTGTTTTGTTGGGAGGTTCTTGGGCAAAGTCTTGTCTTAGAGACAAGACTAATAGAGCATCACATATATCAAGACACAATATGATAGTGTCAAATCTTATTCATGGTTCATGGGATGCAACTTGTCGGCTAAGTCTTTCCTCTAAGGTAAAAATTATAGAATATCTCATAAATTAAGACACGATGTGGTAGTGTCAACTCGTGTCCATGGATCGTAACTTATTGTTTGAAAATGCTTGGACTAATTCGTGCCTCTAAGATAAAAGTTATAGAACATCTCACAAATTAAGACATAATGTGATAGTGTCAGCTCTTACCCATGGGGCATAATTTGATGTTTAAAAGTCCTTGATTTATAAAACATTTCATAAATCAAGACACAATGTGCTATTGTCAAATCTTGTCCATGGATCGTAAATTGTAGTTTAAAAGTCCATGGGTTAAGTCTTGCCTCTAAGGCAAGAGTTATAGAACATCTTATAAATCAAAACATAATGTGATAGTGACAACTCTAACCCATGGGACGTAACTTGTTGTTTGAAAGTTCTTGGGTTAAGTCTTGCTTCTAAGGCAAGAGTTATAGAATATCTCATAAATCAAAATACAATGTGAAAATGCCAACTCGGGTCCATGGGACACAACTTGTTGCTTGAAAGTCTTTGGTCCAAGTTTTGTCTCTAAAGAAAGAGTTATAAAACATCTCATAAATCAATACACAATATGGTGATGTCGACTCTTGCCAATTGGGTATAACTTATTGTTTGATAGTCCTTGGGTTGAGTCTTACCTCTCAGACAAGAGTTATAGATCATTTCATAAATAAAAAACACAATATACTAGTGTTGACTCTTGTTCAATGTACGTAACTTGTTTGAAAATTCTTGGGATAAGTCGTGCCTCTAAAGCAAGAGCTGTAGAGCATCTCAAATTGAAGACATAACGTAGTAATGTAAACTCTTGCCCGCGGGCATAATTTGTTGTTTGAAAGTCCTTGAGCTAAGTCTTGCATCTATGGCAAGAGTTGTAGAACATCTCATAAATGAAGACATAACATGGTAGTGTCAACTCTTACCCCTGGGACATAATTTGTTGTTTGAAGTCCTTGAGCTAAATCTTGCCTCTAAGGCACGAGTTGTAGAACATGTCATAAATGAAGATATAGCATGGTAGTATCAACTCTTACCTGTGGAGCATAATTTATTGTTTGAAAGTCCTTAAGTCTTGCCTCTAAGGCAAGAGTTGTAGAATATCTCATAAATGAAAACATAACGTGATAGAGTCAACTCTTGCCCTTGGGGCATAATTTGTTGTTTGAAAGTCCTTGAGCTAAGTATTGTCTTTAAGGTTAGAGTTATAGAGTGTGATAGTGTCAACTCTTGCCCATGAAACATCTTATTGTTTGAAAGTCATAAGTTTTGCTTCTACTATATGGTAGTGCTAACTCTTACCCATGGAACGTAACTTGATTAGAAGAAATTGAAGAAAAAAAATAAAAAAAAATGCAGAAAAGAAGAAAAATATTTAAAAAAATAAAAATCAAAGAAAATAAAGTAAATATAGAAGCTAAGGGAGAAAAGAAAAAGATAAAGGTTGAGAAAAATAAAAAAAAATAAAGATTGAGAAAAAGAAAAAAAAGAGATAAAAAATAGAAATCAAAGAAAAATTAATAGGAGAAAAACATTAAAAAAAAAATAGAGGTTGAGAGGAGAAAAGAAAAAAAAATAAAGGTTGTTAAAAAATCAAAGTAAAATTAAAAAAAATAAAAAAATAAAAAAGAAAGAAAGAACATAATAGAAGTTGAGAGGAGAAAAGAAAAAGAAAAAAAAAGTAAGGGTTACAAAAACTAAAAAAATAAGAGAGCGAGAGAAAAGAAAAAATAAAAATTAAAGTAAAATAAAAAAAGAGAAAAAAATCAATATTGAAAGATAAATAAGTATAAAGATGTTTAGAAATATTTGAGATATAGAAGGACAAATGGTGTGATTGAGCTATATATATATATAAAAAAAAAGGAAGGCTAGTTTTGTAAGATCATTTTTTTTTTGGGACAAAAGAATAAAATCGCCCATTATAAGGGTTATTTATGTAGTTTACCCAATTGTTTATACTACTAGATATCCAGAGACCCGTTAACACGAGCCCAATATATGTTATTTTCTCATTTCAATTTATGTGACACAAATAAAATTTAGATAATCCATGATATTTCTTAATATGTTTTTAGATATTTTAAGTTGTTAACTATTGTAATTTATAATACTTTTTATGTAAATTTTTAAACAATATATGTTACTCTTCTTGTCCGAACTTTTGCGACATTGATAATCAATTGTATTTTTACAATAATTTAAGTTTTTAATTATTGTCTTTTGTAATTTTTTTATGTCTATTCCAATTTAAGTGGGAGGATACAGTAGAATTACCATAAAAAATGCATGAAGAAAAATTTAAGTGGATCTCATATAAGATGTTAAGTTAATTTAAAAAAATTAAAGGTTAGTTTATCATTTTATGTCCATTTTATTTTTTTAATTATATATTATGAATTTTTAATATCTAGCTAACTTATAATAATTAATTAGGAGTAATATAGTGAAATTACAGTTGAAACAGTTAATGCGTACTTGTCATAAATGTCTATTGTTCTTTTTTTTTAAACATGATTAATTTCTAATACGTAAAAGTCAACCAAATATTATGATTGAAGTAGCAAAGCAGACATTTTTTAAATGACTCATAATAACTAATTAGAAGTGATATAACAAAATTTTCGTAAAAATATTTGTGAAAAAAATTTAAGTGGGCTTTATATTAAACGCCAAACTAATTTAAACATTAAGAGTTTATTTATCATTTTATACCTACTTTATTTTTTATTAAATATTATTCTTTTTTTTTAATACTTAAATGACTTATAATAATTATAAGAATGATATAGTAAAATTATGATTGTAATGGCCAAAATAATATAATATAATATAATATAATATAATATAATATAATATAATACGCTGATATTTCTGAACATTAAGAGGTTGAATGTTTATATTATATTATATTATATTAAATTACTTCAAACTGTTGAGCAAAATTCAGACATCTCAATGAATAGCACCGATGCAAATACTGAAGATATTATCGATTTCCAACCTCCGAAAATTCTGATAGCAGAGGAAGAAATTGAAAAGGCTGAAGCATTCATCAAAAAATGAAAAGAAAAAGACAAGACATGACTGACAAGACATGACTGTTTGATAAAAACCCCTCTAATTTCTCCTTTTTGTAATAGTAAAATCACTATGCACAGGGACCCATTCATTACTGTGCAAGATTCCCTCTTTTATTATTTATAGACACCTCATTCTTGTGAAGATGCAGGAGTTCAGAAGTTCTCTCCTTTTGTTTTCTAAAAACTCTCTCTCTTTGTAACATATTCAAGAATTAAATAAAGAAGAAGCTACTGTTTATTACTATTTCAATCTACTTCTCAAAAAATCAGGTACATATTTCTTTCTTACTTGTGTATATTTAAATAAACTTCTACCTTACCCAGCCGTGACTATGTCCGGCTGAAAGGTTTCTTATATCTATGTTGAAGATCTAACTTCGCTGACATGTTAACTATGAAAGCTCCAGACTCTATCAAAATATAAAAGAATCTTTTTAGTTTCTTGACTTGGTTCCAAAATGGAGGTACAGTCGAGTTCAAATACACTTATGTTAACCTTATCTCTGTGACTCCATCTAGTAAGTTGTGCCTCTCTAGCTCGTATTATTAAGAAAAGGGCGAATTCTGCACAATTAGAACTTCTAGATACATAGGTTTAACGTAAGATTATTAAATCTCTGACAGACCCCATGTTTGGGTAAAAGAGCCCATACAGTCATAAAACTACTTAAGATTCTTTTTTATTTCGGTTGGTGCTTTGGTTCGGTCTTCCGACTTTGGCTTAATCCGATATTATTATATGATCTGGTAGGCTGAGTGGCATACCCCAGCCTAAGAGATCCTGTTAATGGTATCAGAGCCATTAACAGGATTGAGCATTATTATTATATAAGAGGCATATATAACATGACATTATTATTATTGAGCTTGCCATCGTGCAAATATTAATTTAGAGACATCATGTTTAAAGTCTTTATTAAACATAAATTTAACGGATTGAACATCAGTTCTAATTATAAATTTTTGGTTATTCAAATCATCTTGAAATTTTAAAACACATTTTACAATAGTTAACATTTCATGGGCTACTGTGGCGCGGTAAGATAATCCTATAAGTTCAGATCCAGGGGCATAATCATATCCATGAGTTTTCACATTTAAGGTTAAAGCATGAAGAATATTTACATCAGTCAGGGATAATTGTAAATTTGGCTGAGTATTAAAATATACAGGACCATAGGCAAGAGTAGATTCAATAGATGATAATTCTGATTGCACTATGCTTATTGAAACTAATTTTATAAAATCCAGGGTTACTACCCGAAGACCTATTCGATGGGATGAAATTGACTTTCCTAAAACATGGATTTTAAACTCAGTCACTTCTCCAAAATAATTGGCGGAATACGTGACTAATTCAGAGTTAACTCAAGTAACTCAAAATTCAGATGGACGAATCTGTCTACAATTCGATAATAATCCCCCAGTCTATAGAAATTCTTTTTCATTACCAAGAAGACTTCCTTCAATACATCATATTTCTCCTATCGAACCTACTAAACCTGATTATGGTCCAGCTAGGAATCGAGCGACATCCTTGCATACTATTAATTCTGCAGATTCGCATGTTACACCTAAAGGTGTAGAAAAGATAAAAATCAACTCCAAAACTAAAATAGTTCAAGATTTTGATAATGAAAATCCTACCCCATCTGAGATGGATTTTGATATCAATTCTGTTTAACTATGACGACACAACTTATTGATTTCAGTCCTGGTTCTCAGGCAAGAAAATATATTCAGAAAGAATTTTTTTCTGAAACATGGAAAAACTTTAGGACATGGTTTTTCGAAACTTATAATCTTGATGAATTACAAATATTTTCGAAGAATTCTATGAAATATGTGTCTTACATAATAAAATTATTTTTTTGTACCATGGTTCATGTCTGCATATTTGCCGTCATATATCAAAATAATTGAAAGATCTTATCAAAATTCTGATGGTACAATTACTCAGGCACTTTATCCTCCTCAGTATTCCTTTATATTACCCAATAATATTGGAATGACTTTTTCTACTTTCCAAAAATTTGTCAGTGAAGATGTTGGAAAAATTACTGTTTCTGAAATAAATAGCCTTATCGCCCAAAATAATTATTTGAGTCTTTATGTTAAGGTTTTAGGAGAACATATTTACTCTCTTGATAAAAAACTTGATGAATTAATTGAGTTAGTTAACAAACTTAGTACCCAGATGAATTCCTCTGACATTCCTTCTACTTCAAAAAACAAAAGGAGAGAACTTCTGAACTCCTGCTTCTTCACAAGAATGAGGCGTCTATAAATAATAAAAGAGGAAATCTTACACAGTAATGGATGGGTCCCTGTGCATAGTGATTTTACTGTTACAAAAAGGAGAAATTAGAGGGGTTTTTATCAAACAGTCATGTCTTGTCTTTTCCTTTCCATTTCTTGATGAATACTTCAGCCTTTTCAATTTCTTCCTCTTCTATCAGAATTTCCGGAGGTTGGGAATCGGTAATATCTTCAATATTTGCATCAGTGCTATTCATTGAGATGTCTGAATTTTGCTCAACAGTTTGAAGTAATTTATCCCGGACTTCTAATAAATATTCTTTTATCATTTGCATTTTATTCCCGTCATGTGCAGAAATTCTTCTAGACACATAACTAAGACTTGTTTCTTCAACCAAAATTGATTTTTTGGGAGTTTTTTCATATTCAGAAATTTTCTTAATTATTTCCTCCCTTTGATCATGACCATAGGTGAGTTTAGTCTCTGGATCTTTTCGAAGCAATTTGTCCCAGAAATTACAATAGAATATTCAGTATAAGGCAGGAATTTGTTGAGTGTCATAGCCTATTTCTACGGACCATCGATGGATCCAAGGGATAGAGAATTCTATGTAGAAATACATCTGATCAATAGTATCGATTTTACAAATATGATCTGAAAGATATAATTCTGTTAAGAAAGGGGGGGATTTTTTCCATGAATAGTACAGAGAAGAATATTCTGGAGGTAGTATTTTGACTGTAGGTCCATGTTGAGTCCACCATTGAATAAACCAATTTGGAATAGACTTTTCAAATACTTTAGCACAAATTTTTATAAACCAAGTGTGTTTGTGCTTATAATTATTATAATATAATACTTGAGAAAAGGCTATAATATAATTCCAGTAGGTGAAATTGGCAAGTGTTTGTCCCATTGGCCCCATTGGCATATATCGTTGAGTCATTAACGAAATACCCCATTCTTCACTAGGAATAAGTTTTTTAATTACCA
Organism: Capsicum annuum; assembly: GCF_002878395.1. Taxonomy (NCBI): domain Eukaryota; kingdom Viridiplantae; phylum Streptophyta; class Magnoliopsida; order Solanales; family Solanaceae; genus Capsicum; species Capsicum annuum. The sequence continues at coordinate 169,558,260 of NC_061118.1, forward strand.
TTTTGGAGTATCTATGTACTCCAGGGGTAGTTTCTCCGAGGGGGCTGTGATCAAAGGTTGCACTGAATGTTTGCACTAATATGTGTTCATAATAAGTCCGAGTTTTAGATGATTCGCCAGTAAAATATACGTTGGCCGTAAGATAATTTTTTAATATTCGCCATGCTTCTTCAGAATTTTCTTGTCCAGGAATATGCTGATTTTCAATATATAATATACGTTCTTTAGCATCCAATTTTTCATATGAAGGCTTATCTTCAGAATTTTCTTGAATTATGGACGCAAAAGAATCTGCAGTTTTTTGTTGATCCGATAGATAAGATTGCAGTTGTTTGTATAACGGATGATTTTCAGGAATATCTTCTAAATGTACAGAAGAACCAATATTCAGAGTTTTGGATGATGATGATTCATCTCGAGAAATTTTTGAATTAATTAAAGTTCTATTTCCTTGTTGTAATATAGGAAAATTAGAACTTGCAGAGCTATATGCAGAATTTCTTCGATCAAAATATGAAGGGTTTGTTCGTCCTCCTTGATATGAAGAGTTTTGACTCCTTCCACCCCATCCTCTTCCTTTGGCTATTTGCCAAGGAGGATCCATACTGCATCAATAATTAGGAATCTGATCAGCATACCATGACATATATTCAGAGAGATCTTCATAAAGTGTGTCCTTTGTGATAAGATCATCAATGACTTTCCGAAGTATGAGCATGTGTAAATCCATATTTATAGGAACTGCTTTTATAAAGGTGATTAAGAACTTTTAAGAGAAGAAGTGTAGAAAGAACTTCATTATATCTGTAAACATTAATCACTTAAGTCAATATCAAACCAATAAATTTCATTTTCAAGGAATTCGTTGTGATTAAGGAATAAATCTTCTTCTATTAGGCTATGAATTAGAGTTTCTAAGATAAGAAAATGAATATCTTCGTTTAAAGAAATGCATTTGATAATAATAATTATAGTTTTCTCAGAGAGAAAGTATGTGTAAAAATTCATGTTAGATATTCGCGAGATAGAAAATCAGGCAAAGAATTTTCACTACCCTTTTTATATTGTATTTCGTAATCAAAAGGGGCTAATTGAGCTTGCCATCGTGCAAATATTAATTTAGAGGCATCATGTTTAAAGTCTTTGTTAAACATAAATTTAACGGATTGAGCATCAGTTCTAATTATAAATTTTTTGTTATACAAATTATCTTGGAGTTTTAAAACACATTTTACAATAGTTAACATTTCATGGGCTACTATGGCGTATTTTTTCTGACTTTCAGTCCACTTACCAGAATAAAATCGAATCAAATATTCTGTTTTTGTATGGGGATTAACTTGTTTAAGTATTCCGCCATACCCTATATTAGAAGCATCAGTTTCAACGATTTTCAACCAGTTAGGGTTTGCAAGAGATGTACAAGGAAGGGTTTGAACTCGGTTCTTAATTAATTTTACTAAATCAGTGTGGATTTGAGTCCAAGGAGTTTTGTGATCCTTTTTTAATCTATCATATAAAGGAGCTAAATCTCTAGACAGATTTTCATAAAAAGGCGAAATATAGTTAAGACTACCGAGGAACCTTTGAAGTTGTTTTTTATCAGTAATAATATCAGGGAATTTTTTAGCAAATTCTAGAACTTGTTGTATAGGATCAATAGAGTCTTGAGAAATATTATATCCTAAAAATCTAATATTTATTTGAAATAAACTTATCTTTGGTTTGGAGATGACTAAGCCATTTTGAATAATTATTTGTTTAAACGTATGCAAATGTTTAAAATGAGATTCAAGGGTTTTTGAGAATACTAAAATATCATCAATATAGACAATGATAAAGTCCATATAGGGATTAAAAATGTCATTCATAATTTTTTGAAATTCAGAAGGAGCATTTTTTAAACCAAATGGCATAACATTCCATTTATACTGTCCAAAAGGGACATTAAAAGCAGTTCTATAAGTATGCTCTTTATCAATTTGAATTTGCCAATAACCAGATTTTAAATCAAATTTAGAAAATATATTAGCATCATATAATCTAGAAAGTAAGTCTTTTTTATTTGGTATAGGATATCGAATCCATTTTAAAACTTTATTCAGAGGTTTATAGTTTATAACTAATCGAGGTACTCCTCGTTCTTTTTTAGCAGCATTATTAACATAAAAAGCAGTACAAGACCAAGGGGATTTTGAAGATTTTATAAGACCCTTTTGCAGAAGACTATCAATTTCTGTCTTGCAGAATTCTACTAACTCTATATTCATTTGACAGGGTCGAGATTTTATTGGAATTTTTTTCTTCACTGAAGTCATTTTCATAAGGGAGAGAAACAATATGCCTCTTTCGGTTCCAGAAAGCATTTGGATGATCAACACAAATATCAAGAATTAATTGATTAGAAATTATTTTTATTTTTTCTTAGACTTTGACTGATTTTAAAGTATCAAAAATATTAATACTCATTAGTTCTAATTGTAAAAAATTAATTTGGTTTTGTTTCATACTGATAAGGGCATTTATATCCCTTGTTACAGGATTAGTAACAAAAGGATAAGAGATTTGTTTATTCTTATAAGTAGCCTTAAAACTATTTACATCAATATGTGTATAAGGATAAATAGCATTTATAAAAGGTGTTCCTAAAATAATAGGAGGATATAACTGCTTTTTTACTAAAAAGAAGAAATGTGGAATGCAGACTTTATCTCGACATATATGAGTATTTGTTAATTTATAGTTGATATCAAGAGTATGACCAAATGCAAATTGACTATGTGAGTAGTTTTTTCAAAATATCTGGTTGGAATTAGTCTTTCTTGAATACAACTAACATCAACACCACTATCAATCATAGCAATATTAGTGATAGAAAATTCCTTATTTGTCAGAATAGTGCAATTTATATACCATTTATGAGCAGTAACTATTTGCATCATCCCCAAGAAATAATCCCTTTTTAAATCTTCTGTTGGACTAAGTTTATCAATTTCAGAATTTTCAGAGTATTCCAAATCCTTTTCTTTTCCTTTTGAAGTAATAGAAGTTTCAGGGATATCAATAATCTTTTCTTCGATTTTCAAAATTCTATGATCGGAGATCATCTGATTTTGTTTCAAGGAGACAATTTCTTTTTTTAATTGTTCAACTTTGATTTTTAAATCATTAAAGGTAGTATCTCTACCTGGAGTTTGACTCAACGCAAGACGTCGATTAACTTCGGCTAAGGAATAAGACATGTGAGAATTATCATAAAAGTTATCTTTAGAAATACTAGTATTAGCAGAAGTTTTTTGAGTAGCAAAATTAAAGATTTTTTCATGAAGTTTTTCATCAGTAACTTCTTTTAGTAATTCAAGGACATTATCAGCAGTAAGAGTTTGAACATTTAAATCAAGATCTTCGAATTGCGCTTGAAGTTTATACATTATTTCATCACAATTACAAATATCATTATCACAATCATTACATTTATCGACATGATTGAGTTCACTATCATAATTAGGTAATTCAAAATCATTTTCAGATGTAGAATCAGATTCGGAATCAGAGGTATATAACAAATTATAAACTTGGTCATGAACTTCTTCAAAAAGTCCTAAGGACTTGAGTTTTTGTAATTTGCAGTTTGGAGCTATATGACCATACTGGTTGCACTTATAGCACTTAATTTTGGCCAACTCTCTTTTTGATCTATTTTTTATGAATCTAGTAGACTTACAGAAGGATTTTCTAGTTTCACGTTCTTCTTTGGTTCTATGCCTAGAACGTTTATTTCTATAGGATTTATTAGGCTTGGAATATCTTTGGGTTTTTCATGCTAAAGGTTATCCATACCAAATTGTTCACAAAAGTCTCCTAATTGAGATTTTTCTCTGAGTTTGTCGAGCTTAATTTGTCTGGCTAATTTTAACTCGTTGCAAAGGGATAAGCCTTCTTGAGTACAAGCTACAATAAGCTGACCATAAGTTTTTTCTGAATACTGGACTTCGCCATAAGATCCTCTATGTGATTTTCTAACTCTTTCAGCAAATAAAGGTGGAAGGCCATCAATGAATTTAGTTATCCAATGGTCATACTTACTTTCGGGTAAATCCATAACCCTACTAAGAAAGGTGTCTTTATACCATCTAAATTCTCCTAAGTGTTTGCATTTTAAACCATTAAGAAGAGTTCTAATGTTTTCATACAGATTGGTAAATCTTCCTCCAAAATGTTCAATAATTGTAAGCATAAGGGTATAGACAACATCTGATCGTCCTGCCCGAAGTGGTCGACCTAAATTATCTTTTCCAGGTTTATCATTGGTAGCATTAAAAATAGCCTCGCGTTTATCGTCGTCTAGGAAATTATCCCACCAGCCTCGAAGTTGGCCAGTAAATCCCGCAACAATCATTTTACAAATTGTTGGGTCAGTACGATTGACTCGATTCTCTGGCGAAGCAGTGGCTGTGGCAATAGTAGCATACATGGATATCCGATGAATAAGAATAGAGATTTATCGATCAGATAATCCGTCAATATTCCATTCATAAATAGCTTCTCCACTATTTAAAATCCACACATATTTCCTCTCTTGATATTTTAAATAGCTTCACCACTATTTAAATAGCTTAATCAAATAGAAATTAAGAGTTGAATAGCCTCTCTGAATTAAGTAGAATATAATATAATATAATATAATATAATATAATATAATATAATATAATATAATACTACTCCCTTGATTTTGCTAGCGTCCCAAACTAGGGGTGTGCAAAAATCCAACCGATAAAAATGTTATTGGTTTATTATTATTGGATTAACAGTTTTTAATGGTTTTATATAAAAAAATTTATTAGATTATTGGTTCGGTTCAATTTTTTCTTATTGGATTATTATGTAAACCGATAACCCAATAAGAATATTTCAAATTACACTTTATCCCTATATATATATATATATAAACCTACTCTATATTTCTCTTTCATTTCTATAAGCCTATTCAATTTTTCAAAAAACTATTCAAGCTTGAAGATTCTTGTAAAATAAAACATATCATGTAGGATTTTTGCTGCAACTAAAATTTCATTTCTTTTCTCGTAGTTGGTACTATTTCTATTTTATGCATATTTTCTTATCGATAAATAAAAAATTGAACCGTTAAGTACTAAAAATCGATAAAAAATATCTTATTAGTTTGATTATTGATTTTACATATTTAAAAATCAATAATCGATAAACCAATCCAATAATACATAAAATCGAACCTAACCGACCGATGCACACTCCTATCCCAAACGAATGTCACTAGGAAAGCCCAATCCAAATGTTTACAAAAATCTAGTACGTGCCTACTTGGAATTCGTACACAAGTACTGTATCCGCCGATTTACCCAAGGCAAACAAATATAAAGGGCAGTCTGGTGCACTAAAGCTACCGCTATGCGCGGTGTCCAGGGAAGGGCTCCACCACAAGAGTGCATCGTACGCAGCCTTACCTTCCATTTCTGCCAGAGGCTATTTCCAAGGCTTGAACCCATGATCTCTTGGTCACATGGAAGCAACTTTACTAATTAATTCAAGGCTCCCTTTCAAGACAAACAAATATCCTTTCAAAAAATGAGGGAAATGACACCCTTAGCACTTTTTAAAACAAATAGCACAAGTTTGAAAACTTTTCAAAAACTGGCCAGTCACATATACTATTTTTTCTTTATAGACATTTCCTAATTTGGATCATTTTAGCCCACGTTGTCCATATATAATCCATATACAATACTGATACAGTTTTCAACTTGAGCAATTTGGCCCTTTTAAAAATATTGTAATTTTTTTTTGCTATATACTTTTCAACAGATCAAATATTCTGTTTTTTTTTATTGTTTGAAAATGATAATTAAATTATATAAAAATGATACAATTGTTAAATAGAATATGTTGTAGACACGTAATTTCGTCCCTCCCCAATATCGTTTTATCCATTTTTTACCTTATCCTACCCATGTAATTACATCCCACAAAAATACACAAAAATAACTCTCAACAAAATTCCTAACAAACTTTTATTCTTTTTAACATCCTAACAACCCTTTCAATTAAAATAAGACACATTACCCATACCCATACCCCCAACACCCCATACCCACGTGACCCTCTCCCCCTCATATTTCTTGTCCACAAAGGCAAAAAGGGATAAACATTAAAAAAGGGACCTGACTGGAAAGGGGGATTTTTTTTATTTCTTCTCCAAGGGAAACAGAATTCACCACGGCCATACAGAATTCACCATTAACGCCCATTTTTTTTGGGGTGAATTCAAAAAGATCGACAGAGAAGCCATTAGGGAGCCGATTTTCCCCTAGTTTTCTTGTGCTTCGCACACTCTCACAGCTCGCTCACAAATCACTGAACACGACACACAGAAAGATTGAGAGGGAGATCGTGAGGAAGAGAAAGAGAGGCAAGAGAGAGATTGAGTAAATTAGAGAGAAGCTGGCAGAGAGATAGAGAAACGGGAAAAGAGGGAGAGAAAAGGGCCACTAGGCCAGAAATTTCCCCCGTCTCCTTCGATTTTATCCAAACGCCGACTTCGCCGGATCTCCGGCGAAGTACTAGCAGCAACCTAAATCCCTCCCTTCACCAAAATCGGTGACCAGTAGCGTGGTTTCACACCTCTGTTCAAGTTTTCTATTTATTTTGTTTCATCTGTCGATTGAGGTTTGCGAGTTTAGTCGTGATTGGGG
>NC_061118.1:169567987-169611134 GCF_002878395.1 Capsicum annuum
CTTGACATTTTTTCTTCCTCCGACCATTTCTAGAACCATCATTCCATGACTATAGACATCAGACTTGTGTGAGACCTGTCCAAAGGTCCTACTAATTACTTCGGGAGCAATGAAGCCAATCGTACCTCGTGCTCCTAACATGGATACAGTGCTTTCTTTCCTGGTGCATAGTTTTGCCAAACCAAAATCGGATATCTTAGGACAAAATTCCTCATCCAGGAGTATGATATGAGGCTTTGTGTCAAAATGCAAAATTCTCTTGTTGCATCCACGGTGAAGATACTCCAATCCTTTAGCAATTCCTACAGCAATTTGATACAACCTGTGAAGCCCCAAGAGAGAAACATCGCCATATATGTATTTCCCGAGGGATCCATTTAGCATGAAGTCATAAATAAGAGCTCTGTTCCTCCCATCAAGACAATATCCTAAAAGAGACACGACATTGACATGAGAAGTCTAGCTGATGCTTGCAACTTCATTGATAAATTCTTCCCCATCACCTTTAGATGCTTTTAAAATCTTCACTGCAACTGCACGGCCATCAGAAAGTTCACCTTTGTAGACCACTCCATAACCTCCTTCACCAAGCTTATCTTTGAATCCATGTGTCATTTTCTTGATTTCCCAATAGCTGTATCTCCTTGGTGCCAGAGAACCATATTGCTTAAGTAAAGCCTCTAGACTCTGATCTTCTGTTTTGCCGTTAATTAATCGTAAGCACTTGTAGAATGACTTTCTATACTGCGTGTACCAGATCCCGAAGCAGATTAACATCCCAATTCCAGCAACTGAAATTCCTGTTGTCAGCTTGAGTAAATAAATCTTTCTTGCAAATTGAATGTTTGGTTGCAACAAATACGTCGGTGGCTTTCCATTATATCGGCAAGTAAAAGGAAGAGTTGTGTCTCCACAACGACAGCGGAACTCTTGATCAAATTCAATTACCTCCTGAATCCTGACATGCCAAACAGCCACCTGAGGCATCACTGTAATCCACTTCAAACCCCTCATTCAAAGCATCTTGCAGCGTTAGAGTATTGCTCTACAGCTGTACGTTGGACAGGACACCAGGACTGCAGCCATAGTGTATGTTTATAAATGTAGTTCCTGGGACGTACCTGAGACCATTGACTAAGGTGGTGTTGTATTTGTAGAGATTGAACAAGGAAGGAGATTTTGGACAAACACCATACATAAGATTATTGTGCACAATCCTCATCCGAGTTGAGGATTCATTAATATTCAGTACACGAAATTCTGAAGGTTGATAGCCAGTGTGTTGTTTACACTCTTTTAGCCATGGCTTGAGCGTGTGCACCTATCATATCCAAATACACATCTCTCTGGTATGGGACGAAGCCAGTGTGTGAAAATTGATTTTAAAGTGGAGAGATTATCTGTGCACTCAAGAAAGTAATCGTCTCGGCCACATACTCTTTCGCTTACCACCTCCCCAAAAAGGATACTTAACACCATGTAAGCTTCCACAGTTGTAAGTAACTTCACAGTTTATAGTCACACCTTCAAACCAAAAGCTGTCAAAAAAAATATTTTTAGTTGTTTGATTGGTGAGAGGAAAAAATATTTTTTGAAAAATACTACTGAATAATTAATTAGTATATCAAACAACTCAACATTCTGTCAGAACTAATTTAAGCATAGTAAATAATACCAATATCGAGTATCAAAATATTACAAGAAACTAAAATTTAAGCAACTATTACTTACATAATTCAAGCTTCCTAATCAATTCCCACAAATGCACAAAAGAGAGAAGTTTGGAAGCAAATACATGATACATTATCAAAAACAAAAGAACGGAGAGAAGTTTGGAAGCAAATACATGATACATTATCAAAAACAAAAGCGTGCGAATAATAGTTCCATCATAGTTAATATGTTGATTTCCAGTCTTCCAAGTTCACATCTCCATAGCTCTGTAGCTATCCTTTTCGATTCCCTGCACCTTGGTTCAATAACCACAAGAAAGCTCGAAATTCTAATTCCATTTCTTTATCTTTACAATCCATGAGGTCGGTCATTTGGGAAGCAATATTGTTACTGGAAAGACTCACAAGTCTCGCTCAACTAACTCACAGGAAGCTATCAATTTTCATAGATAAGTTAAACCCAAATTTCAATTTTTGAGCAAAATTGAACTCAAATCAGAAATTCAAATTTCAATTTTTGAACAAAATTGGCCTCAAATCAGAAACTCAAACAAGCAAAAGAGAAAAAATTAAAGAAATTTTTGACCAAGCACCATAAAAGAAACTAGTTATAGACATACCTTAGAAATTTTTGCACTAGGGAGAAGAGAGGGGAGAAAGCCGTGAAATTGGAGACGACGGTGATCTCATGTGGGTGCGACTTCCATCTTGTTGGGTGAAGAAAAGGGGTGGAGAAGCGTATAAGCGGCTCTTATTTGTTATCTCGAAAAGTCATTTTCCCACAAATGAAGAAAAACAAGCCAATATGAAAAATGTTTCCCTAAAAAGAAAAAAAAAGGAAAGTATAATCAAATAAGAAAAAATGAGAAAATATTTTCTAAAAAATATTTCTATCATACCAAACACATTTAAAATGTAATAAATTATTACGTTTAAGTTATTTTGATAACTAATTAAAAAAATCATTTATTTGTGTCACTTATTCATACCTTGATTTATTTTGATTCCAAAATTTTAAAATAAATCAATTCAAACCAACTCTAACTTTATTCCCCTCAGCGGACCAATTCAGCGCAAATTTCAGATTAAGTTTTTTTTTTTTCCAACCAAAACCCTTATTTTATTAATGCAAAGCCGAATTTAAAGAGTTAAAAGATACAGAAGCATCTTTGACAACCCAACAAGAAAAACAAGAAGTCCACACTAATCTGTCTACCAATGTAACAGAAAATTTAGCCATATTGTGCGTTATCATATTCCAAGATCTAGGAATATATATAACGGAAACTTCTTCAAACATCCTCATTAGATTTCATATATCTTCGCACGTGGTATCTATCTCCCATGAAGCTACACTCCTCTTCATAACCATGTCCACTCTATTCTTTGCGTCTGATAAAATCTGCACCTTTGTCCATCCATTTTCTTGAGCTTTTTTCAATGCAATTCGAATTGCAAGCGCTTCTGCAATGATGGTCTTCCCAACAAGTTGAAGTGGGGAGCCAAGGGCTTGAAGCAAATTTCCAGAGCTATCCATAGCAGTCATTCCAATGCTTGCCATATTCTTCTCCTTTTGTAAACTAGCATAAACATAACCACAAAATCTTGTTCTACAATAATTGTATTATTAGTAGTATGGTCAGGACCCAATGTGAGAGAAGGAGTAGCAAGTGAATTACTTTCATATTTCCGAAAATAAAAAAGAGCCTTGTTTACAATTTCATTAGATTCATAGATTACCCCATTAAAGTTTCTATTGTTTCTAGCCTTCCAAATTTGCCACATTATAGAGACACTTAATTTAATTAACTCAATAGAATCAGGATATTTATTAGTATTATCAAAAAGTTCTTTCCACCAACTAGCAAATACTGTGATATCTTCGATGTTTGGTCATTTAATAAGACAAATTTTTCAAACCATCTAAGTCTTCCGACATCTAAAAAGCATATGTTCAATAGTTTCACTTTCCTCACCACAGCTCTTACAGACATCACAATTATTTTTTAGCCTTTTAGAAATCATATCATTCACAGGAAGCACATTCATGATACATTTACGAATGAAGTGTTTATACTTATTTTTGACATTCATAGACCATAAGAAATTCCAGAATTTTTTAGAAAAAGAATGATGACTTGATTGGGGTCTATCACTATTGCATATACTGCTTCTATCAATTTCCCTCGCCAAATGATAACCAGATTTCACTTCATAGATTCCCGACTTAGTGTGATGCCAAATGATTCTATCTGGAGATCCAATACTAGAGATCGGGATAGACAAAATGTCATTTATATCCTTTATAGCAAACTTCTTCTGAAGTTCTTGAAGCTTCCAAGTGTGGTTTCTATGATCAATAAGGTCATTCACTTATAATTCTAAATCCATTTGAGAGTGAAAGAACCTAGTTTTGAAACCACATGTGTTGGGTATCCAAGGGTCAGTCCAAACCTTTACACTATCTCCGGATCCCACCCTCTATCTAATACCTTTTTGTAAAAGGTTTCTTCCCCAAATGATGATTTTTCAAACCCAAGAGCTAGTAGAAGAGGAAGTAGCTTTGAAGAAGGAAGTATTCTGAAAATACTTACTTTTAAGAATTCTAGAAATAAGAGAATCTTCCTGGGTTAAGATTCTCCAAGCTAGTTTAGCCAACAGGGCTTGGTTGAATGATTTTAACTCTCTAAACCCTATACCCCATACGATTTAGCAATACAAAGGTTTTCCCATTTTTTAAAATGCATTTTTCTCCTACTCTCATCTTGTCCCCACCAAAAATTAGAAAAAATAGTGGTAATCTCTTTATACAAATTATTAGGAAATTGAAAACATGATAAAACATAAGACGGTATCGCCGATAAAACGAATTTAAGCATTACTTCCTTACCCGCAGGGCTCAAGAAATTATGTTTCCAACCTTTGATTTTTTCTTTAACTCTGTCCTTAATAAAATCCAACATTATTTTTTTTTATTTACCTACTACTGTCGGTAAGCCTAAATACATTCCAAGATCAGTAGATCTTAGCTGCCCTATTACTGCGATAATTTCACCTTTTCCACTTTCAGAAGTATTTTTACTAAAGAAAATGACTGATTTAGAAAGGTTTACCTTTTGACCCGAGTAATCTTCATATTTTTTAATAATATCAGAAATATTTGAAGCATTTTGAATATTAGCATTACAAAATATAAAGGAATCATCAGCAAAAAACAAATGATTAACCGTCGGTCCACTCCTAATCAAACTTAACCCTTGAATATCTCCATTCGCTTTCGCTTGGTTTAATATTCTAGATAATCCTTCCGCACACATAAGAAATAAATATGGAGATAAAGGATCCTCTTGTCTTAAGCCCCTTGTAGGAGTCACCTCCCCCGCTACCTCCCCATTAATATTAAATTTATAAGTAGGGGTAGTAACACATTACATAATCCAACTAACAAAAGTTTCATGAAAATCCATTTTTATCATTAGTTTTTGTAAATAAGTCCATTCCACTTGGTCATACGCTTTGGCCATATCTAACTTTAGAGCCATATACTTATCCTTTCCTCGCCTTTTATTCTTCAACAAATGAATGAACTCATGTGCTATAACCATATTGTCCACAATCTGCCTTTTGCCAATAAAAGCCGACTAGTTAGGGGAAATAATAGTAGGCAGGTATCTTTTAATTCTTGCAACTATAATCTTGGCAATAATTTTGTAAAGCATTGAACACAAGCTAATGGGTCTATACTGGCTTATATCGCTGGAATTTTTTATTTTTGGTATTAGAGTAATAAGAGTTTGATTCCAAGAGTGAATTAGACGCCCTGAATGAAAGAAACTTTTAATCGCTTCACATATATCTCTTGATAAAATATTCCAATACTTTTGAAAGAAAAAAAAAGTCATACCATCCACTCCTGGCGCCTTTAGGGGATTCATATCAAACGTTGCTTTTTTAATATCCTCACTCGTAACCTCCCTAATCAGATTATCATTCATATCATTGTCAACTACTGGATGAATTAAAGTTAGAATAGGGTCAAAGTCGGATGGTCTAGAAGTAGTAAAGATATTCTTACAAAAACGTTGTACTTCTAGACAATTTCTTTATGTTCAGAGATCCATTTTTCATCTTCCAGTTGAAAGCCTTTAATCTTATTACACTTAAGTCTTTGGATAGTCTTCATATGAAATAATGAAGTATTCTTATCACCCTCTTGAAGCCATAATGCTCTAGACTTTTGTTTCTAGTAGATTTCCCCATCTTTGTAAGCTTTACCTAATTCTTTCTTAAGCTCCTTCATATTAGTAATGTCAAAAGGTCTAATATCGTTTTTTAGATCAACAATCCTATTCTTAATCCCTTGAATTTTTTCCCTAGAGTTACCCTTACCATCTCGAAGCCAAGCTAGTAGAGCAAGTTTACACCTTTTTAACTTGAAATTCACAATAGATTGCTTATTACCTTCTACACTTCTATTCCATGTTTGCTCAATTGCTATATTTACTTCTTTTATTTCGCTCCACCTTTTATCAAAAAAGAATCTTTTTTTCCTTTTTATAGGGCTAGGTTCAGAGTTTATAAGTAATGCCGAGTGGTCAGAAGCCTCCGTTTCTAGATGGTTGATGTTCGCTTGATTAAATTGAAGTCTCCATCCAGGGGAACATAAAGCTCTATCAAGTCTTTCTTGAATAATCCCATCGTTTTCTCTATAACACCACCAAGTCCATGGTTTTCCATTAAAACCTAAGTCAATAGCGCCAATCTCCCATAAGAAGTTTTTAAAATCTGTAAATGAAGACTCATCTAGAATTCTACCACCTATTTTCTCCAAATTATCCCTAATGTCATTAAAATAACCAGCCATAACCCACATTGGTCCCCAACTATTATATCTACCGCAAAGTTCTTGTAACTAATTCCTACAAATAGCTTTATCCGTACTTAAGTATACAAACATAAACCATTGTTTACTATTCACCATTATATCATGCACATACGTTTCAATGTAAAAGGAAGTAGAGTGATGTTGACATACCTGCACTTTGTCATTCCAGAGCAAGCATAGTCCTCTTGCTAGTCCAATCGGATCCACAATGATTGCATGATACATATTCAATTGCCTCTAAACTCTTCGCAACACGTTTTCTTGATTCTTAGTCTCGCTTAGAAACACCATACTCGGAGAGTGGAGACTTATCATCTCCTTCAAAAAGGGAACTGTCAAGGACCCCCCAGGCCTCGACAATTCCACACCATCGTCTTCATTTAGGGGAAGGGAGCCATTTCGGGCTGGCCTCCCGTTCCACCACAGTTTTAATTTTTTTAGCCTCTATTTCTAACATCTCATTATTCTCCACCAGTCTCTAATAACCCCAATTTTTGGTACCTATATCAGTCACTACCACCTCAAATAAGTTATTTTTCAAATTAGCCGTTATACTATTAAGCATACACCCTGTTCTTTTCTCTACTCTTTTCCAGTTCTTTTTTTTTTCCTTTTACTAGCAGTGTTGTTATTCAATCATACAACCATAACATTATCTTCTCCTCCTTTACTCCCCTCAACTGGAACATTTATTAAAGTAGGTATAATAGAAGTAGAAACGTTAGGCTTTAATACCTGAGTTCGCCGTTTCCGACTTGGATTGGGCTATTACTGACTGCTCTTGCTTGTTGTTACTGTCATAACCTATTTTTACCTGAGGTTAAAACGAGCACGATGTTATGGACTCTAAAAAAATGAAAATTTGCACAGAGTCGCCACCTAATTTTTAAGAAAAATAAGGAAACCTATTGAAGTATTAACATGTGATTAATGGTTTTAGTCTTCGAAAAACCAATCGAGATTCTAGGTAAGGGTTCAAGTTATTCCGAAGGGAAGAGGTTAGGTATCCTTCAGAATCCACAAGTGTGGTACCCAGCTAGACTAAATTTTTCAAAGAACGAGAAGGTATAAAAAATAATGTAGAAGTGTATGTATTAAATATTAAATAATATAAATGTTTAAAATTATGTAAAGATGTATGTATATTAAATATATAAATAAAACATGTTATTATAAAAAATGTAAAAGATATGTATAAAAATACATGTGAAAAGAAAAGTATTTTATGTTGTGTGAAAGAAAGTATATCTTGATATGTCATGAAGAGAAAAAGAAAAATAATGTTCTTTGTTTGATTAAAGTTTATGAAAAGTCAAGATTTACTTTAACAAAAAGATCACAATGTTTATGATGTCAAAGTATGTAAACTAATTTGATTAATTTAATTTATTAGTGTAAACATTAACGACCTAAGTTTGCATAAACACGAGGTGAAGTTGTTTAAAGAAAATTTCGCCCAACACCCCAAAAATAAAGTTTTCACTATAATAACATTTGTACAAATATAAAAATACAATACAAAATTAAAAGGGCCTCTTTGAATGCAACTCTCGACGAGTAATCCAAATAACCTGTATAAACACTTGTAAAAATGTTAGTAACGAATAAATAATAATCAAAATAAATTGAACAAGTATGTGTGTATATAAATATTTAAAAAGATATTTTTTTGTTAAAAAGTGGGCTCAGATAAAGTCATGACTGCGAAATGGTTGCTCAATTAATTGACCGTCCTAAATCGTTTTGCTACAAAGTGGTTGCTCAATTAATTGACCGTCCTAAATTGTCTTGTCAAAATCTGAATTGTAAAATCTTCTATTGTTATAAAGTTTCATCATCTTCCAAAAAATATTTTATTACGTATCTGTATACGTAAAGTTCGTCTTTTGTTTATGGAGGCCTCAAATTAATAATAATTTTTTATCGGCCAAGTATTGTTCATTATTAGTATAGATGTACAGATGTTCGTAAGTGACAAAATTATCCAAAATCAAAACAACAAACCCAGAGCAAAAATGGTTGCAACAGTGAACGTAGGCAAAAAAAAAAATACATGAACAAATGCAGTCTAAAATAGAAAAATCTCATCAAAAATAGAGTTATCAAAATATGTACAACTCCGATCAGATCTGTACAAAACCCAACATACAACACATAAAATCAATAATACTCAGTCCACCCAACGCTAAAATTCAAAGCAAAGGTTATTGTTGGCGTTGCTTCAACGACTTTCGCCGGAGCAACGCCGGATACACAAATCCCTGGGCAGATCTGACCCATTTTCCATCAAACAGTAGCGAACGGGAGGGAGGAGGGGGCGGAGCCGTCGGTGGTTCTTTCAATGGGGGATAAGAGATAAAAGAGGAGGGGCGACACTGGTCGACAGCCGACCGGTTGGTTCGCCGGCGGCTGGTCGGCTCTTTGGAGAAGATAGCGGAAGTTTTTGTTGGTTTAGAGAGAGAAGGAGATATAGGAAAGGTGGAGAGAGAGAAAGGAGATGGAAGGGAGATGGTGCGATCCGTCGGAGCTCCGGTGGCGGTGGGTGGGGCAGCCATGGAAGGTGAAGAGTGAGAGATGAGAGATGCAGATTTTGTGCGTGCAGTGTATTTGCGTGTATATATGTATATGGATATGTGGGTGGGTTATGTGTCCTCTCTTTTTATAATAGAACACCCTTAGATCCTTAAGTTATTGGCCAAAGGATTTTCATCCTTTTGACCAACGGACAAAGTAATTATCCAAAGGGTAGTATCATTGAGTGGTCATTGTCAGATGTGACAAGACAACACTGAGTGGTAATTGTCGAACGTGACAAGACATTATTGTGCAGTCGTTGTCGGATGTGATAAGACATCGAATTATTAGACTGCACAAAAATAATTGATCCGACTCAGCATTTGCGGGACTGTAAAATATAGATGTTGAATGAAAAATGTAAAGAATATTAAAATTATTAAAATATAATTAATTTAAAAATACTGTAAAATATATATATATATATATATAACATCATGTCGTGCACGTGTGCGGATGATTGTAAAATGTTAAGAACGATAATGAATTGATAAAAATCCTAAAATTATGAAAATTATTAATAAATTATAAAAAATAAAATTATGACAACAAATTGTTTAAAATCCTAAAGAAAGGATAATTATCAATAATTTATCAAACAATTGTAAAAAGATGTAAAAATTATGCTTCGTGCCCTTTAACGAACAAAAAGCCTAAAGACGTTAATTTTAGGCACGGAGAGCAAAAATTGGGTGTCAACAGTTGCCCCTTTTCATTTGAGGACGATATAGAAGTCTTCAAATGAAAACGTTGACGTGTAGCCAATTTTGCTTGACAAAAATGATTTTTTTTTGTTATAGAAAAATTCGATCGAACTCTAATTTAAAGTTACCTACATACCTCGAGTTGTACGAGGATCAGGTCACTGTAGTTAAAAAAAATTAAGCAAATCTCCCTATTGTTGAGGGTGAGAGATCGTGTGAAATAATTATTGGGAGAAGGACTAATTGGAAACAAAGTGTTCATCTATTTTTGATGCCTCTTTCAAAATTGCCCCTGTGAGATGCTGGAGACGCAAAATTGTGTACTTGCTTGGGAGAAAGAATTATTATGGGGTTGTGACTATCGAACTCTACACAGAGCTTCCTACATATCTTGAGTGTTACGAGAATCAGGTCACTATAATTTCAATCATAGAAATATCTTGATAAATATCAAAATTTGCCCCAGTGTAAAGTTATGGTGACACTGGGTTCCTTCAAGGATGACAACAAAGATTTTAACACGAATGGAATGAATACGGGTGCTTGTTCCAAAATTGATTGTTTGGGTATCTGGAAATGAGTAGATGTCGGATAGCACTATTTGCTGAGGACTTTGAGGGAAAAGGAGATTGCAAATTTTCAAAGGTTTCCCCAGTATCAGATTAAGACGACATTGAGTAATGATAATAAGGATTATAAAAATGAGAGTTTTGGGTCGAGTTGAGTTGAGTTTCTTCGTCGAAATTCCTGACGTGACTAGGGATCCCAGATATTCTACTAGCTTGCCCCAGTTTCCTGCTAAGATGATAGTTCCACGTTGTACTACATGTTCTAGTATTGTCTCTATTTTTTAAGGCAATCCGCCTAGCGGGGTGATAACTAAAATGTAAATAGCCTCCATCGGCTGAGTAGTTGTTTAAAAGTAAAAGCCTCTGTCGGCTGAGTAGTTGATGAAATATAAATAGCCTCTGCTGGCTGATCTATTGCTGAAATATAAATAGCCTTCGTCGGCTGAAATGTAAATAGCCTCCGCCGACTGAAATATAAATAGCCTCCGCCGGCTGAAATGTAAATAACCTCCGTCGGCTGAAATACTTGTTGAAGAAGTGAAAGTTGTATTATATGCCCTATTATTTGGGGCGGGTGTGCCCTGTCCTATTGTTCAGGGTGGACTTGCCCTGTCCTATTGTTCGGGGCGGACTACCCTGTCCTATTATTTGGGGCGGACTGCCCCGTCCTGTTGTTCGGGGTGGACTGCCCTGTGTTATATTAGAGTTTTGTGAACATCTGTTAGTACTTAATGAACGAGTCTTAATGGGGATATCCCTTTAATGCGACCTGCAAAAAATCAAGAAATTTCTTTTAGAGTTAGAAAGTATTTGCGAATGAATTGATAAAACTTGGCTCCTTGACTTGTGATAGAGATGTGATGTTGAGTTTCTGATGGAATGTTGTAAGATACTTGACATGTGCCTCCTTGAGCATTATTATGACCTGCAAGATTCGAGAAGATTCTTTAGTGTCTTGGAATAATTATGAATAAATTGACGATACCTGGATTCTCAGTTTGTGATGGTGAGGCAGTATTTAGGCTTCCAAGATGTTTGAACCTTTGTTGTAGCGATGTTGTACCTGCACTCAAAGAAAGTTTCTTAGTTTGAGGAGGGGATATTGATTTTGTGTTGGTCGAGAACTCAGCCTAGAAGCCATCTCGTCCTTCAATCTTTTGACAATCGATAATATATTCAGGATTTGGAGTAGTGACATTTCCTAATTCCACATGATGTGCTCATACTGGTATATCTTCTAGTGAGGAATTTTTCTATCTTTCTCTTTTCTTTCGACTTCTGTCAAAGCGATGCAGTTGTTGTGTCTTGAGATGATAAATAAAATTTAAAAGTATGGAGAAAATATTTTTTTTTGATATGACCGAGCCTGTCTCAGGCTGCCCACATGTCCTAGAATAGGAATCAGGTCAAAACATAGCTCCGAGTGAGGAGAAATAAGAAAATTTGGTCACAAGGGTGGGTGGATGGAGAATGGTAAGATTGATATTTATGAGCTTGCCTTCAAGGGCCCATTTGGTCAATTATGAGCGCGTCTCTTCTATTAGAGTCTTCAAGATCCTATCGCTTCTTTCTTTGCGCTAACGCTTAGCATTAAAGCATTCCTTAATTTGATTGATGCTTTTGAAGGTTGTTGGAATCGATCAAGCGTTAAGATTTGCATCTCGATGTCGGTTCTTTCATGTCATGGTTTTGAGTGGAAGAGTAGTGAACGTGTTGTATAAGCTATCTTCATATGTAGTCTCACTGAGTTGCGTTTTGATGAAAGCAAGAGGCTTGGGTACATGCGCGAGTCTTCTCTGCGTAAACTCTGAATATTTCTTGGGTGCCTCATTGATAGTCTCCTTATCTTGTGGGCATCTTCGTATATGAACTCTTTTTGGGTCCACTATAGTCTTCCTTTCGTGTACCTGTTTGAAAGGAAATAACTTGCAACAACAAACACAACAACCTTTTTGGTTGTTGTATAATCATTTGCCAGTTGAA
Source organism: Capsicum annuum (assembly GCF_002878395.1). NCBI lineage: Eukaryota > Viridiplantae > Streptophyta > Magnoliopsida > Solanales > Solanaceae > Capsicum > Capsicum annuum. The sequence continues at coordinate 169,580,376 of NC_061118.1, forward strand.
TATGTCTTCAAAGTGAGGTGCCTCTTTTGGACACCGATGATACTTTATGCAGAAGGGTTCCTGCGATCGGGTAATCTTGTGTTGATATGGTAACCCTTTTGAGCCACCCATAATGCTTGTGGTATGATGACCTCTCTGATTATTTCCAATAATTCTTTGTATACGATCTCGGATAAGTCTTGGGCATCTTTTGTATCAATACGACTTATAGATTCCTCTTGAATCATCAATCTTTGGATTATCTTGTTGGATACGAGGCGACTTATAGATATCCTTTGAATTACTATCCTTTAGGTAATCCTGCACATTATCCGACTTTGGATAAGAGATGACTTACAGATATCCCTCCAATCGCTAGCTTTCAGGTGTTCCTGCATATCTTCCGACCTTAGACACAATATGACTTATAAATATCTCTCAAATTGTTAGTCCTTGGGTAATCCTGCACATAATCGATCCTGGATATGATGCGGCTTATAAAGAACCTTTGGACGTATCAATTTGATAATCTCGCATATTCTCTGGTAAGGATTCAGTTGCGACTTATGGATAACCTTCGGACTATCAATTTTTGGGTAGCCTATCATACTATCCGGTTAGGATGTTATTGCGACTTACGGATAAACTATAGGCTATAAACTCAAACATAATCTTGCACACTATCTTATTTCAAATAATATGACTTATGGATGATCCTTAAATTGTCAATTTCAAGAAAATCTCATATATCGTTCGCTTTCAGATAGCGACTTAAAGACGTACCTCTGAATCATATGCTTCAAAGGAATTCAGATGCTGATTCATAAGATGATGAGATATCCTCAACGCCAGCATATGTTGTTTCACGTGTCAACAGATATTGAATGTCGATATCCTCGATTGATGTATTAGTCATAATCCAAGCTTGAATGTTTTTTAGCATAGTTTGGAAATCCTTCTTGGAATTGTAGGTATAGATTATTTTTCCTCGTCATGAGAATTTTCTTTTGGCTCTTGCATAAGCATGTGCCACCTGAAGATTTGGTTGACCTCCTTATGACTGACATAACAAGTGTTCGGTCCTGCGCTGATCATCGATGTAATTTCAGTGCATTTGGATTGATAGTACCTTTTAACAATATTTGTAGAGAAGATCTTTGGTTAAGTGGTGGGAGTGTCTTTGGTATTGGCCCTTGGTGCATTTCTTCGATATTATAGATAAGTTGTCCCCTGTTGATATCTTGCAACTTTTGTGATGACTTGCGTTGTTTGGTACAAATCAACCTTGGTTGTAACATTTCCAAGTTGAACGTCCTAGCCTTTGTTGAATTTTGAAGCGTTTTCAAAATTTTTCCCCAGTCTCTTGGAGAGATTTTCTCGACGATTCTTCACTGCGTATCTTGGGATAGTCTTGATGGATCGTTTTGGGGTTTTCTGGATACCGTCGTGTTCAAGTTTCACTCGTCGTTACGAAAAATAGATTTTTGTATTATAAAGGGACTGAGCCTTACATAGGCTGCCTACGTATCCCGCTAAGAGAAATCAGGTCACACGTAGTTCCAATTACAAAAGGGATTAATGATTCTACTTAAGTATGACCGAACCCGATAAGGATTGCCTATGTATCTCACCATGAGAAATCAGGTCAGAACTTATTTCTATTACATGATAATTAGAGGAGATCCTATGCCTTCAAATATATGACTCTATTTATTGTCTCTGAGTCGATCAACTTGGATTCGTCTATATCGTATTCCCACTAAAGTTAGCGCTTCTCTGTAGAGTGGCTTATATGCAGGCCCCGCTGGCTCGACGTGGAGGATGGTGTCTCTCACGTCGTATACACTCCTCTATTTTCATGATTGGGCACCGAATCATTATTTGCATTTGGTTGCTCTTTGAAACATTGGATTGCCCTGGCCTTGATCAAGCACTCAATTCTATGCCTTAACCTATTACAATCTCCAGTATCGTGCCCTGAAACTCCAGAGTGGAAAGCACATCGCTTTGTTTCATTGAACCACTTAGGTAATGGATTAGGAATCTTCGCCAACTCCGGTCGCAATAAATTTACAGCTCTCAGTCTCTCAAAAAAAGTGTCAATGGTTCAATAAATTGAGTGCAGCTTCGATTGCGCTTACCCTTCGAATTTTGTCTTAGCGCAAAGGGTATCAGATTTTGATAAACTGACAATTGGATTGGTACGCATGGTTGTGGTGGATTTTGGTATGTGGGAGCTTGGGGTTGAAGGTAATTTTGTTGGATATTATAGGCATGATGAAATGTATGATTCAATATTTGCATCAGTTCATTATCAGGACTTTGAAGTGATTGGGATGATTCAGGTATTGAATGGTGTAGTATCATAACAAATATTTCTTCTTCATTCTCCTCCTTGTCTCCTTCAATGGACTCTAACTGAGTAGAATTGCTAGTTATTTTCCGACTTAATCTTTTCAGAGTTAATTGCCTCTTCTATAAAATTCCCCATTTTGACACAATCAGCAAACTTCTGCCCCAATATGGACATTATCCTTTCAAAATAGACACCCTTTTGACTGCGGATAAAATACTTCGTTAATTTACTTTCGTCCATTGGTGGTTGAACCTTTTCCGCCTCAGACCTTCATCGCCGAGCATATTTCTAGAAGGATTCAGAGGACTTCTTTTGTATATTGATGAGGGAAAGTCGATCAAGTACAATTTCTGTATTAAACTTGAAACAATTCATAAAGTCTTCATCCATGTCGCTTCATTTACGCCAATGACGAGGGTCTTTGTTGGTGTACCAAGCGAGAGCCTCACCAGACAAACTTCTAATGAACAACTTCATTATAAGCTTCTCATTTTTTCCAATTCTTACCAATTTATCACAATATGCTCTTAAATGAGTATGAGGATCCCCGGTTCCATCAAACAAGTCAAACTTAGGTGGCTTAACCCGATTGGCAAATCAACATCTGGATAGATACATAAATCTTCGTAGTCCAAATGATTGCTGACTTAAGTTTCTTGGAGGTGTTTCATCGCTCGCTTTAGATTACGAAGCTTATTTACGATCTTGTCATTCCCTTCTTTTTGTCCTTGTATTTATCGGAAGCCTACCTTTAGGAGGCACAGTGAAAACGTATGTCTCAGTCACACACATTGGAGAAATATATTGTTCTTGAAAGGTAGCATGATTTGTTCATTGAATATCACGAGCAAATATGAAAGTATTTGGATGTGGGGTGCAATGAGAAAATTTATGGGAGGTGATAAGTGTGAACGGGGATGAGGTATTTGTTAAACCAACAGTCATTGTGGGAGGTTGTACTGACTGATAGCGTTTAGGTATTGGAGTTTCTAGCGGCAAAAAATTAGGAGGGCGCGGTAGAGTAGCCGTGGATGGATGTGTGGGATCCTTTCTTTGGTGCAGTTCTCCTCTTAATGTCTCGAGTTGTTTCTCCAAAAGAAGCATACATTCATTATCTTGTCTTTTGAAAATTCCTGATACGTTTTCCAGCGTTGGAACACTTCTGGTCGGGTTGGCAGTATTGGTGTTCATTCTTGAGATATATAGCTTAAGTCGGCTAGTTCTATCAATCAACACAATTAATCTCTGTCGATGGGGGGGGGGGGATAATGCCAACACAAATGAAATTTAAGGAGTTAGTTCGTGTCGATGGACAAACACATTCAAACAACATCAAGTAAGCGCATCTTATATTGTGGAGCCTCATTTTTCCAGAGGTAGGCCTTCGTTCAAATAAACTGACATAGATGAATCTAGATTTTGACACATTTTGGATTTAGAACAATTTTAAGTTTTCTATAAAAGGGAATGTATCTAACAAGGGTGGCTAATAAAGGCCTATATATTCGATAAGAATTGATAGAAGCGGGCTAAAATGATGCCTTTAAAAGAGTGAGTATCTCAAGTCTCGTTATTGATGAATGAGGATCTTATGGTAGATATATCGAATGGAGGAGAAGTATCGACAATGCCTCACGCTCATTGGCTGGAAAGAGTTAGAAGTGGGTGAAGATGAATAATATTCCACATTCATTGTTTTGAAGAAGGGTGTCAAATAATTGTAGAGTTTTGAATAATATTCTACGTCTGTTGACTAGAAAAAGAAATCAAACATTGGAAGAATACTTGACGGCATTCCACTCTAGTTTGGATAAACAAAAAAGTTAGACGTAAGTGGAGTTTTTTAGTAACATTCCCTATCTGTGGACTTGAAGAGAAAGTAGAACGAAAGAAAAGTATTTTTAGAACACTCGACATTCATGGACTTTGAGAAAGATATTTGTGAAGTGGAGTTTTAACAACACTGTATTCGTGAAAATGGTGTCAAATATAGGCTAGTTTGGGTAATACTTTATGTCTATTGACGTGAAAATGATGTCGAATGAAGGAAGAGTAAAAGAAGGCCAATTTGATTGTTCTGAATCCATTAATGTTCGATTTTTGGATTATCTGAATCAGTTCTAACACAAAATATTCTGAATCCATTAATGTTCGATTTCTGGATTATCTGAATCAGTTCTAACACAAAATATGTCATAAAGGTTTCATAACCTTCTGATGAAAGGGTGGCTTCCTAGTTGCGAAGACGATACCTTGGACCGTCCCGCCTAAGGTTTATGCAATATGACCTATTACTAGAGTAGGATTTTTCCCTAAATGTTCAAGAGTGGGACTGAATATTTGCAAGAAGGTGCACTAACCTAGCTAACCTAGCTGCACCGACTCTGAAACTAAGAAATCCAAAGAAGGTTCGGAGGAGTGCAGTACACCCATCATGTGTACCGCAGTGTGTGAAATATTTACGGCCAAAGACTCGATAGAAAAATGCAAGTGATAAAGCAGTAACAAGCAGTGTTATTCAAACAAATAAGGAACACAAGTTTGGATTTGGCTTGCGTCCTTTCACACATAGCATGATATAAAAATATGTAAAACAAATAACATAATAAAGCATAAAAATCCTAAACCAAGCATGATAAAAAAATGTAAAGAATTTATGAGCAAATTCACATAATTTGCAGTGTAATAGGTAAGGAATCAAAGAATTTAATCATATACAAAAAATGTAAAAATACCTCCCTCGATAGAAAATTGAGTCGATCATGGTTAGAACCTGTTGTCTCCCCAGCAGAGTCGCCATTCTGTCATACCCTATTTTTACCTGAGGTTAAAACGAGCACGACGTTATGGACTCTAAAAGAATGAAAATTTGCACAGAGTCGCCACCTAATTTTTACGGAAAATAAAGAAACCTATTGAAGTATTAACATGTGATTAATGTTTTTAGTCTGCGAAAAACCAATCGAGATTCTAGGTAAAGGTTCAAGTTATTCCGAAGGGAAGAGGTTAGGCATCCTTCAGAATCCACAAGTGTGGTACCCGGCTAGACTAAATTTTTCAAAGAGCGAGAAGGTATAAAAAATAATGTAGAAGTGTATGTATTAAATATTAAATAATATAAATGTTTAAAATTATGTAAAGATGTATGTATATTAAATATATAAATAAAACATGTTATTATAAAAAATGTAAAAGATATGTATAAAAATACATGTGAAAAGAAAAGTATTTTATGTTGTGTGAAAGAAAGTATATCTTGATATGTCATGAAGAGAAAGAGAAAAATAATGTTCTTTGTTTGATTAAAGTTTATGAAAAGTAAAGATTTACTTTAACAAAAAGATCACAATGTTTATGATGTCAAAGTATGTAAACTAATTTGATTAATTTAATTTATTAGTGTAAACATTAACGACCTAAGTTTGCATAAACACGAGGTGAAGTTGTTTAAAGAAAATTCCGCCCAACACCCCAAAATAAAGTTTTCACTATAATAACATTTGTACAAATATAAAAATGCAATACAAAATTAAAAGGGCCTCTTTGAATGCAACTCTCGACGAGTAATCCAAATAACCTGTATAAACACTTGTAAAAATGTTAGTAACGAATAAATAATAAGCAAAATAAATTGAACAAGTATGTGTGTATATAAATATTTAAAAAGATATTTTTTTGTCAAAAAGTGGCAGATAAAGTCATGACTGCGAAATGGTTGCTCAATTAATTGGCCGTCCTAAATCGTTTTTCTACAAGTGGTTGCTCAATTAATTGGCCGTCCTAAATCGTTTTTCTACAAGTGGTTGCTCAATTAATTGGCCGTCCTAAATCGTCTTGTCAAAATCTGAATTGCAAAATCTTGTATTGTTATAAATTTTCATCATCGCCCAAAAAATATTTTATTACGTATCTATATATGTAAAGTCCGTCTTTTGTTTACGGAGGCCTCAAATTAATAATAATTTTTCATCAGCCAAGTATTGTTCATTATCAGTATAGATGTACAGATTTTTGTAAGTAACAAAATAATCCAAAATTAGAACAGCAAACCCAGAGCAAAAATGGTTGCAACAGTGAACGTAGGCAAAAAAAATACATGAACAAATGCAGTCTAAAATAGCAAAAGCTCATCAAAAATAAAGTTATCGAAAAATGTACAACTCCGATCAGATCTGTGCAGAAACCAACATATAACACATAAACTCAATAATACTCAGTCCACCCAACGCTAAAATTCAAAGCAAAGGTTATTGTTGGCGTTGCTTCAACGACTTTCACCGGAGCAACACCGGATACACAAATCCCCGGCCAGATCTGACCCATTTTCCATCAAACAGTAGCGAACGGGAGGGAGGAGGGGCCGGCGCCGTCGGTGGTTCTTTCAGTGGAGGATAAGAGATAAAAGAGGAGGGGCGATACTAGTCGACAGCCGACCGGTTGGTTCGCCGGCGGTTGGTCGGCTCTTTGGAGAAGATGGCTGAAGTTTTTGTTGGTTTAGAGAGAGAAGGAGATAGAGGAAAGGTGGAGAGAGAGAAAGGAGATGGAAGGGAGATGGTACGATCCGTCGGAGCTTCGGCGGCGGTGGGTGGGGCAGCCATAGAAGGTGAAGAGTAAGAGATGAGAGATGCAGATTTTGTGCGCCCAGTGTATTTGCGTGTATATATGTATGTGGATATGTGTGTGGGTTTGCAAAGAAAAAATGTTTAAGAGTTGTAAAAAAAATAAATATATGTGTATTTTGAAAAAGAGAAAAAAATGAACAAAAAAAAATGTTCAAAATGTATCCTCCCACCACCTATTTATACAAAAAATTGAGCACCCCTTTTATCCAATGGATAAAGGGGTGTTCTCTCTTTTTATAATAGAACACCCTTAGATCCTTAAGTTATTGGCCAAAGGATTTTCATCCTTTTGACCAACGGACAAAGTAATTATCCAAAGGGTAGTGTCATTGAGTGGTCATTGTCAGATGTGACAAGACAACACTGAGTGGTAATTGTCGGACGTGACAAGACATTATTGTGCAGTCATTGTCGGATGTGATAAGACATCGAATTATTATACTGCACAAAAATAATTGATCCGACTCATCGTTTGCGGACTGTAAAATATAGATGTTGAATGAAAAAATGTAAAGAAGATTAAAATTATTAAAATATAATTAATTTAAAAATACTATAAAATATATATATATATATATATATATATATATATATATATAACGTCATGTAGTGCACGTGTGCGGATGATTGTAACATGTTAAGAACGATAATGAATTGATAAAAATCCTAAAATTATGAAAATTATTAATAAATTATAAAAAATAAAAATATGACAACAAATTGTTTAAAATCCTAAAGAAAGGATAATTATCAATAATTTATCAAACAATTATAAAAAGATGTGAAAATTATGCTTCGTGTCGTTTAACGAACAAAAAGCCTGAAGACGTTAATTTTAGGCACGGAGAGCAAAAATTGGATGTCAACAGTTACTAATTTGGATTCATTTATTATCTCTTTGCGCAGCTCTCTGAAAGTACTCCTCAAAAGCTCCTTCATCTATTGTATAACCGAAACCCATTTTCGATAAAATATATAACTCATTTTCTGCTCTTCCGACGCTTGTATCCGCAAATACGGGTTCCTCCTCCTTTTCGTCTTGTTGTATCATTCCCGTCCCCTTATTACTTTTTGTACTCAGAACAATAACCATGTTGTCGTTAACTGGAACATTTGCCTCCGTATCTTGTTAGTTTCGTTCTTTCGTTTGATCATCATTTTGTGACAGTTTGTGGCTAACGTCCATATTTTTATTAGATTCATTTTAACCTTCCTTTCTAGTTACTGATCTCCCTTTTGAATCTTGAAACTTCATATCATGTACTCTATCCGACTTTCCTATGGGATGTGTTTCTGAGGACCCAGTACCCTCCATTATTTGATGCATCGAATTATTATTTCCTCCATCCCTAATTCTTATTGACTTTATTATATAACGTTGTCCGCTACTATTTAAAACTTCATTTCTCTCTTGTCGTTTGAATTCTCATTGACGATAAGGTGATTTTCCTCCCTCATCCACTCACCAAATTGATTATTTTTCAAGTTTTCCGCACGTACATCTTTTTTTCTTGTACTGCAAGTTTTCTCATTATGTCCTAATATCCCGCAATAGTAACAAACGTAGGGCATATTCTCATATCTAAACTCCACCCATTTTGTTTCGTGACCCAATTTAATCAGCTTTTCCCTTGGCAGTATTTTATCAATATTATCATCGCCTTAGCCCGCATGTACTTGCCCTCTCTATTCCCATTTTCTGGGATCACAACATCTGTTGTTCCTCCTAGCAAATATCTGATCTTTCGTCCCACTTCTCGTGACATCCAATGTAAAGGAATACTCCACACTTGGAGCCACAGTACACATATATTAAACACTGTTGAATCGCTTCTTAATCCTGGTTCCCAAGCCTGTACATTTAGCAGGTACTTGCCGAAAAGCCAAGGGGTACCAAACAAGACTTTACTCATGCTTTTTTTGTTTGTAAACACAAACTGAAAGAGATTCTTCTCTATTTTTAAGATTCTCAGTCCGACGGGATAACCCCACACCCTTGGTATGGTGTTTCTTAGACCTTGTAAGCTTATTTCTTTATCCGCAATAATTTTGCCGAGGACGCTTACTTCACAGTCTTGTAAACTTGTTTTAATATCAGGGAAGTCGAGCTCAACCACATCTTTCTCGTCTTCCGTTAGAATAAAGCTTCATAGTCGTTTCGTAATTTTCTCTTCCATTGTTGATATTCACCTATTCAGTTTTTGAGCAATATGTAAGTAAGTGATGAAAACAGGTGGTTTGATTATTAAAAAGAAATAAACTGGTATGTTTTTGTGTTTTTTTAGGATTCAGGGATAGTATTTTGGTTGTTTTGAGTGGCTAAACGTATTTAAAATCATGTAGAATTTAATTAGATTGGGTTGTTTGTTGTTGTTGAATACTTATCTGCAATAAAGTTTGTGAATATCTTCATCAAGATAAGAGTTAGAATCCTACAAGGAGGAAAAAACTCTCATGCTGGGAGAATGCAACTCTCACGTAGAGAGAAAAACCTCGAATTGACAATGATTGATTTAAATTTCAGATTAAGTAGCATAGTGGGTTTTGAATAGATATGCCTAAAGCAAAAGAAAAAAAAAAAAGAAAAGAAGAGACACATAAGGAATATGTACTTGTATTGGCTATATACACTCTCCAACAATGCCTCTAAAATTCCCAATCTAAAAACAAACAACTTGATCTGTTTCTTCGACTTCTTTCCACACTTCCTTTTCAACATAACTGTGGTTTTGATCCAATTTCTTTTTGTACTTCAACTGAAACAACAGCAGCAACAACCCAGTGAAAAAAAAAATTGGAATACTTAAATATGCACAACATCAATGGAAATATTGAAATACTTTGCACCGCGATATTAGTGACCCAATTTTTCAATGAATTCCATGAGACAAATTGTCCAGTTTATGGAATTGAAAACTATCAAAATTTTCTCAATTCTTGCATATTAAATGAACAAAACAAGTTCATAAAAAAGGTATCAAATTATTCAAAGATCTAGCTTTGATAAATCACATATCTTTATATTTTTTTTAATAAATAAATATCTGCACTTTTAACCTTGCAAATACACATAATTATATATATATTCACTAGTCAGAAATATTAGTAACTAACTATTCTGTACCAACAAGGATTGTAGTGCAGCGGATGAGGCTGCTCCACCCTTAATCAGAGATTGAGGGTTCGACCCTGGGCATAGAGAAAACTCTATTGGGAGCGCTACCCTTCGAATGGGGCCCTACCCGATGCGAATCCAGATTAGTTGGGCTCCAATGCGGATACCGAACACCGGATGGGAAACCAAAAAAAAAATATTCTGTAATATAATACTTTCACACGGTGTAAACAATAAAATTTAAGTCGAAAAAATAATAATTATGACAAAAAAATTATCGGAACAATGGTAGTATTTGATTTCAAATAGTAAATGTTGCAATCTTCATGAATTCTCTGATTCTTCTTTTCGAATATTAGTTAAAAGCCTTCTGAACTTGATTTTGAATTTGATAAACTTGATCTTAATTTTATTTAAATCCAAGGACTCAGTCATAAATTTGATGATATTGATCTTGACTTGAACTTTAATCGAAGAACTTTTGAGCTTGATCTCGATTTTGATGGTCTGAATCTTGACTTGTATTTGAAATTGGTTGCTTGAATGTTTAATCTTATAGCTTGTAGAGAAATTTGAGGCGTTTGATCCACATGTTCTCTCTTGTTTTTGTTAGAATGTTGGTGTTCCTTCTATATTATAGAGACCCCTATTTATAGTCGTTGGATGTAGGAGTTGTAATGAAGATATGCTTCTTCTGGTCAATCACATTTGAGTTAAAAAGCAATATTTGATTGGTCGAATTATGTCACTTGTACACGTGATATGTTTTTATTGGCGTTGATTTCAAAAGGCATTCTGCATCATTTTGATACATGACCTAATACGATTAACTCCTTTATTTGACTTGACATGTCACATCATTGACATGTGAAACCCAATTGAGCTTCTAGGATGAGATACATCTTGAGCCTCGTAAAGTGAACTCATTATTTATAGCCTAAATCAATGGACTAATCCAATAAAAACTGAACTTTAATTAGGTTAAATTACTTAAATCTACAACTTTACTTTCTATTATTACAAGACATCCTATAACTAATTACAAATATCTCGTTTTTACAATTTTTCTCTCTATAATTTATATACATAGCTCTACCTTTTCAGTTAAACGTTTTTTGCCTCAAAAAATACCTACAATCAAGAAGTCACATTCAAGAGGTTATCAAATTTAAATTTATAACCATGTTTGAATCAAACTATTGATCATCTTTTTACTTACTGACAAACTCCATTAACAATTTTTTTCATTTGGAGAATCATTCACTTCAAATCATCAAAATTCAATCTTTCCGAACTCTATGTTCACAATATCACTATTTTAATAATACTAAAAAATTTCATCTTGAAACAAAACTCGAGCGGTGGTGGCTTTTGCTTCTCTTCCCTCAAAATTGACACTCCTTTAACCCTCATATTCGCTCAAAGTCACCTTCAATCTCCATTTTCTTCATTGTTTAAACCCTGTACTTTCATCAATTTCGTATCCATCACATCCTTCTTCGTTATATCAATCATCAATTTTGATAAAGATAGACTTTAAAAAATTTCATCTTGGAGCAAACACCATAACGATCCTGCTAAAATAAAGAATTTGACAAAAGTTGTTGGTAGAAGCTCGAAAAAAATCGTTGGTGAATCTTTATGGAAGAAAAAAAGGAAAAAACATCATGATCCCGTCTTTTCAAGGTAGAGTGTTTTATGTCTGAATCTATTTGTTTTACTTAATTTTTGTATTCATATACATAGCTATAAAACATCAGTGTTGTCACTTTAATCTTGATATATATCGTGGTTATGTATATGTTTGGGAGCAATCATTCAAGATTTATTGTTACTTCATCTCGTGTATATAACATTATTACATGTATATTAGCCCATATATTTTAAATTTGCTATGTATATGTGGTGAAACAAACACTGATCGTCTGTTTATTTCAGCACATATACATTATAGAATTATGTATATTTTGTGCGTTAATAGTGTTATACATGTACGGTTATGTATATCAACCCTGATACATAATTATGTTATATATGTGTGTTGAATGAATATTATTGGACTATTGTGTTTTCAGAACATATATATTACAGAGTAAAGTGATGTGTATGTTATGCATTAATAGTGTTATATGTAATACAATTATGTATATGATTTTGCTAGACAAATTGGGTTGTGTTTATTTCAGAAATATTAGGTATGAAATATTAAGCATTGTTTTATATTTTCAAGTTTTGAAAAATTTTGTTTAAATTTTGTTGCGTATTAAACTAATATTGATTTACAGTATTATATTATTACAGAAAGTGCAATTTGGATAAAATTGCCGAAATCAATTCGAGATTCCTTAATCTCTAATTCTGATTGTTGAAATTGATTTGGTATTTTAAAATTTTGAAATTGAAAAAGTTAGAATGAATTTAAAGAAAACATTAATTACAATTTCATAAATATAACACTAATTGCGTTATGTATTCAAGACATATGTTTTATTTGATTAATTATAGTTAAATCAGTTAGTTCAGATATATAAATAGTAATATATATCGACGTTCAGTTATATTTATGAATAGTTAAAATTCGAAAGAGAAAAAAATTAAATAATAAAACTAAGAGAGGAGGTAATTTAGAAGCAAATTAGTGGATTTATGTTATTTACCCCTTTAATTAAACAAAAATTATATCATGCCACAATTTATCATAACTACTTAAAATCATAATCTTGTAAATAATTACATAAAACTCTGATTTTATTTAAAATTCTGATACATCATAAAAGAATATGATATTCGTGTAAAATTAAGTGACATATCCTCAAAAAGTATGATATATCTGTATAAAATTAAATAACGTATTCATATGAACTAAATCATGAATTTTAATAGTTTTAAATAAAGTTGAGATAAAAAAAAAAAAAAAAAGTTCCAAAAGGATTAGAATTTATGTGACTTTTACTAAATTAAATTCATATTTGTTGGGCCTAATTAATTACTTCAATTGAATTAATATATTTGAGTGTGATTTCAATAAAATTTTTATAATTATATACATTTGTCCTTTTTTTTTTTTTTTACAAAATATAAACACAATCAAATTGACCCAACGGTCATTCCCCTAATTTAAATAGCCCGCCCCCTTCTCTACCCGCCTTAATTCTCTTAAGTCTTTACAATGGAAAGCTTTAATCAATTGATACGTGAGTCTTCGTTGTTGAAGAAGAGGATAGAAATGTACGAAGCCAATGGAGGAGGGGCTAAGAGGCGGGGAGTATGGGAGATAAAAAGTAATTTGTTTATCAAGAATAAAGGGGACGACCAAAGATATCTGGTGACGAAGGAGAAGCTTCAAGAGAAGTCCGAAAAGGCTCAAGAAAGTGTTAATAGCGCCGTTATCAGGTCGATCATTCTGGGAAAGCAGCCAGAGGAAGAAGAGCAGCATCATGAGGAACAAAATCTTGATCTTATCGTTCAATTTTCGATCGTTTCGTTTAATCCTGGAAAGGTAATCTACTAACTTTATCAAGAATGTTTGAAATTCTTCTCTTTTAATCTTTAAAGTTTCAGTAAATGAAACCTTCAATTTCAGGTCCCAATTGCAAAGGCTAAAATTGTGGATGAGATGGATATATTTTGGCCAAAGATACTCGCAACTATGGACAAGGCTACAATTCGATTCACTGTCAAGATACTAGCCCCTATGGTGGACCTTGGAGAAATTGACACATCTGTATTGAACTTGAAAGAAGCAAGAGAGTCGAAACATGCTGTAACTAGTTCTGGAGAAATGAAAATAGCTGTCTCAAATTTGAAGGGAAGTTGTGGAGAAATTGAAAAGATTTGTGATAAAACAAGTTCTGGAGAAACTGAAAAGATTCGTCAAAAAACAAGTTGTGGAGAAATTGAAAAGACATGTGATGAAACAAGTTCTGGAGAATTGAAAATAGCTGTCTCGGATTTGAAGGGAAGTTCTGGAGAAATGAAAATAGCTGTCTCGGATTTGAAGGGATGTTGTGGAGAAATTGAAAAGATTTGTGATAAAACAAGTTCTGGAGAAATTGAAAAAGGCGTTTCGGATTTGAAGGGAAGTTGTGGAGAAATTGAAAAGATATGTGATGAAACAAGTTCCGGAGAATTGAAAATAGCTGTCTCGGATTTGAAGGGAAGTTCTGGAGAAATGAAAATAGCTGTCTCGGATTTGAAGGGAAGTTGTGGAGAAATTGAAAAGATTGGTGATAAAACAAGTTCTGGAGAATTGAAAGTAGCTGTCTCGGATTAGTGAGCATTTCATTCTTTTCTGTCAAATCTTACCAATGTTCGTTAGGTTGTTGTATCGATATTGTGTTCTTTGTGTGTCTATGCTGGAGAACTAAATGTATAAACATGCTTTAGCACAGACAGATATATACAGCAGTCCAAAACTAAGTTCCACCAAGGACCTTTTTTTCAATTTCAAGTTCAATACTCTGTTTGTTTCAACTGAACTATTGTCCAAACAGCTACTAAAACTCATAACAAACAGTTCTTTTCTCTCCGGATTAAACATCTTCTCTTTAAGCCGAGAGACACTTTCGAGACGCATCAAAGTCTGACAGAAACAACGGGGAACCCGTAATTTCACACTACCAAGTCAAAGTAATTTCTATTACACCAAAACACCACATTAATAGGCCTCCGCTAAAGGAGTAGGACAGGAGATGTAGGGTGTGTTTGGTATGATGGAAAATATTTTTCATGGAAAATGTTTTCCTGGAAAATAATTTTTTATTTATTTTTTCATGTTTAGTTGGAAAATATTTTTCGAAAAATATTTTATGGTGTTTGGATGGTGAGTAAAGAATATTTTTTAGAAAAATATTTTCTAGTGTTTGATTGATGAGTAAAAAAATATTTTTTATAAAATACTATTAACTGTTAACTAGTATATCAGTGTCTCTGACAACTCAACAATTTGTAAGAAATAATTTAAGCATAACAAATAAATCAATATCGAATACTAAAATACTACAATCACTAAATTTAAGCAACTATTAATTAGCAAATATAAGATACACTTTTCAACATTTTGTCTTGACAATCCCAAGATACTACAATCAATAGAAATATAACGGAACAACAAACTTATTCGACCTCTTGAAACAAGTTACATCGATGACAAGATGAAATATGAAATTAGCAAAAGTAACATAGGTAAGTCTTCCTCTATGAATATGAAAATAACAATACATTCAACGAACATTTGAAATGAAAAAAATTCAGACTTCACTATTTTTTATTTCAAGCAATGAAAAATTGAAGCAAAGCATAGTGAATTTTTTTTTCGAATAATGTAAATTTTTGAAAAATGTGAATTTTTTGAGTTATGTGAATATGTGTGTTGTTGGGGTGGCGAAGAGGAATGGGGATGGGGATCATAAGTCACATTTGTCATTTTCTGAAAAATGACTTCCTTTGGCCCATGAGAGAAGTCATTTTCCATCAAATTGAGGAAAATGAATTGTTGTGGAAAATATTTTCCCAACATTTCATTACAACCAAACAAAAAAAAATTGAAAAATATTTTTCAAAAAACATTTTTCATCATACCAAACACACCCGTGTAAAAGCTAGCTCAGGCAAATGAACGACACACATTCAACACGTAATCAGCTACACTAGAAAGACAAAAATGTCCTTAAACCTTGAGCAGACATGTCAAAATTTTTATTATATAGAAGAGGTGGTTTCGACCAGCTCTTGCAATTACCAAAAAATCAATTACTTCCACTTAATTACATTTCATGCCCCAATATATAATAATTTCATTATTTCATCATAATTGTTTAAATATTTAATATATTCTATTAATTTATATTAATTAACTACAACTACATATTGAAAGTGATTTTTTTTTATTTATTTAATTGTCTATCATGTTCAAAACTAATTTGTTATCACAAATCACAATAATTAATAATTTAAAATATTTAAAAGACATACAATAATTTTATTGACTCTTACCAAAAAAATCGTCTACTCCCATGTAATTACATATCATGCCCCAATATATAATAATTTCATTGTTTCATCATAATGATTTAAATATTTAATATATTCTATTAATTTATATTAATTAACTATAACTACATATTGGAATTAAATTTTTTTATTTATTTAATTAGCTATAATGTTCAAAACTAATTTGTTACATCACAATAATTTGTTACCACATATAGAAATTTTATTGGCTCTTATTATTTTAGCAATGCCACATAAATTGAGATAAAAAAAAGTACTGCAAATCATAATAATTAACAACTTAAAATATTTAAAAGATATATAGAAAATTTAGTTGACTTTCAAAATTGTATCGAAGCCACATAAATTGGGACACAAGGAGTAAAAATATTATTTGATAATTACGAAAAAAATTATTATAAATCACAATAATTAACAACTTAAAAATAGATAAAAGTTCTATTCAACTTTCAAAATTTTATCGGTGCAGCATAAATCATGACAAAATAAAAAATTATCTTAATTAATTGCAACTAAATATTTAAAGTAAATCAATTTTATTATTTTAATTGACTTTTATATAGAAAATTAATCATTTTATTTATTTATTTATTTATTTTAGTAAATATAAATTTTAAAATTATTTTTTTCTTATATAGAAATACTAATATTTAAACTTAACTTTAAATTTTTAAAGTAAAAAATTAATAAATTTAATTTAATAAAATAAATTTCTAATGAATATTTTCTTAGAATTTGTGTTGGGTCAATATGTATCAAGTTAAAAAAAAAATATACAGTAAAATTTTATTATTGTGAAAGATAAATATAATGCACTATCCAATAATGTTTAATAATATCATATTTTGCATATGCAAATATAGCATCCTGTATTTAATTAATATACTATTTCGGTGAATTATAGATGATTACTGTTGGATATGATAAAATTATATTAATTTTTATAGTAATAACATAATCAGTCGTTCTTAATTAATTATTATGAGTCATCTAGGTATTAATAAAATAAATAGTATTTAATGAAAAGTAAAATAGACATAAAATGCGAAATTAACTCTTAATGTTTTAAATAAATTTTCGTCTTTCGAACGATGATTTTACTATATCACTCCTTATTATAAGTCATTTATGTATTAGAAAAATAAGAATAAAAAAATGATATGTTAACATAAAATAATTTATTTACTATCAAAATTATATTAGTACCACATAAATTAGAACGGGACAGAAGAAGATATAAAACAACATATATTATTTGAAAATGAAATAAAAAGTACTGTAAATAACAATAATTAACAAATTTTTTAAAAAAATTGACTGATTTTTGCTTCAGCTGCTTCAGTCGTGATTTTACTATATCACCCCTAATTAATTATTATGGTCATTTAAGCATTGTGCCACATAAGTTGAGATAGAAAAAAATATTATAAATCACAACCATCAAAAATTTAAATTATTTAAAAAATATAATTGGCTATTGTCGACACAAAACTCTGGACAAGGAGAGTAGCATATATTATTTAAAAATTATATAAAAATTATTATAAATTAAAATTGTTAACAACTTAAAATATCTAAAAAAAAATAATAATATGTCATATATTTCAAAAAAATTACATGAAAAATACTAGAAATCACAATAATCAACAATTTAAAAAATTTAAAAGATATAAAATATTTGGTCGACTCTTGAAATTATATTAGTGTCACTGAAATTGAAATAGAAGAAAAGTATTATAAATCACAATAATTAAGAACTTAAATTATTTTTAAAATATAATTGACTATCAATACCACAAAAATTTGAACAAGAAAAGTAACGTATATTAATTTGAAAATATATAAAAAATATTATAAATTACAATAGTTAATAATTTAAATTATCTAAATACATATTAAAATAACATATGTTGAACTCATGCTAGATTCCGAATGAATCCTAGAAAACATATGCAATCCTTTTATTAAAAAATTTTATTTAAATATACCAAGATTGAAAAGATAAATAAATATCTTAATGTTGGGCCCATGCTGACACGGATCATGCTTCTCTAGTTGTAAAAATAGGGGGGAAATTTCCAGAGAAAACACGTAAAATCCCCCCAAATGTATCACTCTCAACTACTTTAACACATTAATTTTATGATAATTACACTTTAACACATTGACTTTATGGTAATTACATATCCATTAAATCTATTTTAAGTGATTGTATGTATACCACCTTAAAAAATATAATGTCAGTCTCAAAACGCACGTTATGTCCACACCATATCAATATCATGTCACAATCATATCAAATCTTCTTTAAATGATTTCACTAATTTATATATCACTTAGCGTGTTTGATAGAGTGCATAAAAATAATAATAAATAAAATATATTAATAATACTTGTATTATTAATATAAATATTAATAATATTGGTATTAGTTACATAAATATTATTTTTTATATAATATTTGATTTGATATATTAAAGTTACTATATGCTTACATAATTTTTATAAAAAATAATTTTTTATCAAAATATCCTTTCTTATACACTTTTTTTCAACGGATAAAAGAAAATACAACTAATATTAGCAAGTAGCATCAAGTGTATCCCGAAAGAGATGCTTTTCGTCTCAGCTAAAATTATTATAGCCATTTTTTTTTTATTTTTTTTTCTTCTAATCTGGAAATGGAGAACTCGTTTTTTTACTTGGTGTAGCAAAAGACGAGAGATCTGGTAATTCCCACAAATTTCTTACTCAGTGAACAACAGTAACTTTGAGATTCACTCATTTCCAAAAATTACCCACGTATAAGCTAATAAATAGCCTAAAATCCTAAATTTATTTGATTAGAAAATATTAAGGACCGACAATATAATCATATATTTGAGTAGAACTAACTAAGAAATCTTTAAAAGTTAAAATTATAAAATATTACGAGGACAAATTAAATCTCATTTTATGTCATTTTGAAAATTGCCGAGGTATTTATTTCAGACATCCAACTTAATCTTGAGTATTTCGTTTTACTATCCTTATCTTTTTATTTTTTTCATTAGAGTTATGTATATTTGGATCTTTACTTATTAGACTACGTAAATTTTATAGTACTATTTATCTTGATTGAAATATCCTTTCTATGATAATTATTAATAATGAGAAAATTTATTTATGTTTAATGTGTTAATATAATATAATTAAGGCGTTTCTTGAAGATTTGAAGCCATGATTTTACTATATGTAAAGAACTTTGTATAAATTATAGAAGATGTTGAGATGGTTGATCTTTTAGGCTCTCTATAAATAATTGAGGCTTTTTTTAGCACTTTTTTGGAGGTCTCCAAAATATCATCACTAATGCTAAATAATACAACATTATAAATTTTCTTTTTTTTAAAAAAGATAATTCAGTGCACTAAAACTCCCGCTATACACAATGTATGGGGAAGGGTTCCACCATAAGAGTGTAAATCAAAAAAGAAGAAACTATGCTTACCGACTTACTGTACCGCACTTCACCAAAATGAACATAGAAATACTGAACGGTATCAAATTAATTTGATATTATATTTTAAAATTCGAAAATCGATACTACCAAAACGAATTTTTCAGAACTGTACAGAAGATCAATTGCACTCATATAGAACAATGTCTATGTATAGAGTTGGTGTTAGAGTTAGAAACTTTACAGCTTTCTCCCCTCAACTCCACGGGTGAATATGGTCTACTAGTTATACAATATACATCAACTTATTTAAATATAAAAGCAAATATCATTAAAAAAAAAAAAAGACTTGAAAAATATAATATGACAAAGAATCATCTCTTTTTCATAGCAAAGTAAAACAAGAGAGAGGTCAATGTTTTAAAGATGGTGGGCAGAAATTGAAAATTCGATAATGGTGAAAAAAGGATGTGAAAAAAATGTTTTGAGTGGTAATAATATCATTTAACAAGTTAATACATGCGCTAGAGTTGTTGTATTGTTAATACATAGAAAAGATGTGTATTTACTAATACATAATAAAGTGTATGACTAATGCAAACATTAGTTTTACTTATGCTAAAAAATTTATCAAACAAAATACTAACAATACACATTAATTAATTCAAGCATTAATTTTTCTAATACACTCTACCAAACAGTCCCTTACTATATATTAAAAATGTGAAAACTTTGAAAAAGTAATTTAAAATTAATTTTTTATTAAAAATTTTCGTAATAGATAGAATTATTATTTTATTATTTATATATTATTTTAATATTAAATAATATCTATAATAAATATATATGAAAATTGTTATTTCTGAACGGCACTCCTAAAATATATCAGGAGACTCCTAATCATATTGGAAGCTAATATATCACAATTTTTAATTTTGGATGTAAATTTATGAAAATAATTATAAAATCTAATTTAAATCAAAGAAAATTAACTTTATAAAATTACCTCTATAAAGTCTTAAGTTATATTCTTTGTCATATAAATTTAGAACTTTAATTTTGAAAAAATTTAAATCTATAAAAAGAAAATACATTACTATCATAATATACACATTTTAGGTCTTCAAAATCCAAATACTATTTCAGAAGGAAAAAAAGAGAGAAGAAAAAAATTGACAAATAAAATTTACAGACAGGTCATTAATTCTCTATTTACAATGATTGTTAAATACCCTTTGCATAATATATGTCTCTGTCGGAAAGTTTATTGCACAACCTTATAGATGAAAGCATGGTTCGATAATATGTATTAGCTCCGACAAAAACTTTGAGAAATATGAAATTTCATTGTTTAAGCAGCAAATTCATTTTTCCGTTACTTCTTTTTCAGCGGAGAGTTTCAATTAATGAATACATACATGTTTAAGTAGTTAAAAATGACTCAAGCTCAGATTGTAAGGTCCTTTCATTTTCAACTCGAAAGTTGTGAGCTTGAGTCATCAATGCAGCGAATAGGGTAAAAACTCCTACGAAGAGTTTTTAAAAAAAAGAGGTGATTGTTTTGACGGTAATTTATTGAGTTTTCATCTTTTTTGTAAGTACAATGTGTGCTTATACCTTTTAAGAGCTAATTAGTCAAATACATCACGGTACATTAGTATATTTTTTAGATTTTAATTTATCACAAGTTTTTGAAATTCAAACTACATAAATTTTAATTAGTATTTTAAGATATATTTTTATTGATCATATTGATTTGAAAAAGTTATAACATTTTTTGTATAATTTTTTAATATTTAAATTTAAATTTTAAGATATCAAATTAATCTAATATATTGGCGGTTGTTTAAGCAACTCATGTGATTGTTGATGATAATTATAAGGAAAACTATAAAGGAGAAAGATGGGTTACAATATTTCATTAAAGCAAATTAATTAATATAGCTCTAATAAAGTTGATATAGGGAGAGAGAAAGAATGTGGAGATGAGAAAGGAAAAAGTTTGATGATTAAATTGGAGAGAAAAATAATGATATTTAGATAGAAATTGAATTGAATTGAATTGAAGGAGAAAATAGTATTGTAAATAGAGGGTTCTTATATAAGCGTTAATTTAATTTCTTTTAAATTATTTTTTAGTTCAAAAATAGAAAAGAACGTTAGAAATATTTCTTTTACAACAACAACAACAACAATAATAACAACAACAATAATAAAGAATTGATGAAGTATTTATCAAAAAAGATGAATTAGATCATTTTACATTATTTGATCATAAACGAATATATAATAATAGAAAAATAGAAAAATGACAGTTTAGTATAACTATATATTAAAACTAAATTATTTTCACGAATCACTCATTTGGTTAAATATGTAGATATACACGTAAATCACATGCACTAAATTAGTATATCTAAAAAAAATACTTCATTCCACCCATTCTTCTTCAGTCATCCATCAACCCCATTTCTTGCACTTTGAACACCCCTTCCAATCTGTCTTATTTTTATACAGAAGTTTCTGAGTTATTGAATAGGTTTAAGTCATCGACAGACACTTTAAGTTGTCTCAAAAATTTATTTAAATCCCTCAACTAAAGTTTGTACCTATCAGGCCTCTAACCCACTCGAATTTTGATCCAATCAGGTCTTTTTTACCCACATGGCACACCGCGTGCTATGGCACACCCGTGATACATGTTTTTTTTGTTTCTTTAAATAAAGCTCTTCGCACTTGAAATGTCTATTATATCAACTTGAAATACTTGAAAAAAAGAAAAGAAATCAAGATATAACTACCACACCAAAATTAAGTGCAAAGAACAAATTAAACTGACCTAGTGAATAAATTCGAAATAATAGAAATAAAAACGACAATTGAATTAGAGAATGTAATAAGGTATAAATTGAACAATTGAGTAAGCTTAATTGACGTAACATGAAATCTAATAGGTCACTTTCTCTAGACCCTGTCTGCCCAACCTAAGAACGAACAACTACTCCGTTCAGCTTATCGAACATGATCAATTGAATTATTTATTTAATTGGTCATGATATGTTAGTTACGAGCCATTTTAGGTATGAACCAATTGTGGCTATATACAAATGCAAATTACATACTATTTTTTATGAGATTTGATAAAGAAAAAGAAATTACTAATTGCATATTCTTATAGTAATTATTAAATGAATAACTTGCCAAATGTGGTGAGAGTTTAGTAGAAGGAAAAATTATAAGAAGTGACAAACTTAAAGTCATAATTACAGAAAATAGTAATACTTTTTTAAAATTACATGTTGTAGCAAAAATAACATATTTTTAAGTGGGATAAGTCACTTGCACATTTTGAACGTGTTAACAGGCACCTTTCATGCCACTTCCAAATCAATTTTATCTCTTTCCTTTTTTCTCAATTTATCTTTTATTTTTACTTTTAAAATTCTCCTATTTTTGAGATTTCGTGAATTTCTTGTTGGAAGATTGTGGAGGATTAACACAAGATGAAGATCTTAAATTTATTTCGACACCTATTTTTAGATTTCTCTTTTTTTTTTCTTACCTTTTTTTATGTTTCTCTCCCTTCTTTGATAAAGATTGTGTTTCATAAAATTAGGAAACTATAAAATTTTAATTATTGGGTGTTATCTCTTTTACAAATTATATATTTTTTGGTATTTTTGGGTGTCCATCATATCCGACCGAGGTATACAGTTTTCTTCTCAGTTTTGGAGATCTTTTCAGAAAGGTTTAGATATCCAAGTGAACCTAAGCACTGCTTTTCACCCTCAGACTGATGGGCAGGATGAGCGTACCATTCAGACCCTTGAGGACATGTTGAGGGCCTGTGTGATTGATTTTAATGGTAATTGGGTAGAGCACCTGCCATTGATAGAGTTCGCATGCAATAACAGTTTCCATTCTAGTATTATGATGGCACCATTTGAGGCATGTATGGAAGGAGATGTAGGTCCCCGATAGGATGGTATGAAGTAGGTGAGATGCAGATGTTTGGACCTGATTGTGTTCATCAGGCAATGCAGGATGTGAAAGTCATTAGGGAACGACTTAAGACAACTCAGAGTTATCAGAAATCTTATTCCGACATTAGGAGAAGAGATTTAGAGTTTGAGGTTGGTGATTGGGTATTTCTAAAAGTTTCTCCTATGAAGGGAGTCATGCGATTCGGGAAGAAAGGTAAATTGAGTCCTTTCTATATAGGACCCTATCAGATCTTGCGGAGGATAGGTGCAGTTGCGTATGAGTTAGAGTTTCCTACTAGTTTGGGTTCCGTTCACCCGGTATTCCATGTGTCCATGTTGAAGAAATGCATTGGGGACCATTCTCTAGTACTACCTGTAGAGGAAATCAAGGTGACAGATTCCTTATACTATGAAGAAGAACCAGTAACAATCTTAGATCATCAAGTTTGGAAATTAAGGAACAAAGAGATAGCCTCATTTAAAGTGTTATGGAGGAATCAGAAAGTTGAAGAGGCTACTTGGGAATCCAAAGAGGACATGCGAGTTAGGTACCCAAGCTTGTTTGATCGGGGGAATGATGGAATGGAAAGTTCAAGTCTTGTCCTATGTTTTCTTTCTTCTGCCTGAGTATACTTGAAAATCGTGCTTGGACTATTTTCCATGTCATCATTCGAGGACGAATGATCCCAAGGGGGGGATAATATAACGACCCGCAAAAGTCGTGCACGTACTAGCCCCTAGTAGTGCACTCTTAGCCTTGGAAACTTGAAAATATTCTAAGTGTCAAGAGACTTAGTCTCATTTTTAGCTCTTAAACTTTGGGGATTTTGTTTTCAGTTCTCCCGACCTTCGAATTTAGATTTTCTTGTTGTGTTGTAATATGGCAAGGTCGTAGTACATCTTGGGTGAGTTTCAGAATTTTTAGACGAGCCTAAGGGCATGTTTGGTGTGCAATTCCAGTAGCTTGGGGCGATAGAGAAGCGTCGTCTGGGGTACCCTGCCGCTCTAAGGCAGGCGCCGCCCGGGCTACCCTACCGCTCTAAGGCGGGCGATGCCTGGGGTACACCGATGGTCTAGGCAGGGCGACTCTCGGGACATCACACCCAGCTTATTTTCAGCATCCTTGTCCGTTTCATTAAGGGTATTCTGGATATTTTCAATTTCCCTATCATCTCTAACACGGGATTAAGCTCCGAAATACCCATATCATTGATACTTTCACCAAAAGTACTCAAGACCACTCTCTAGGGTTTCATACTAAAAATCCTCATAGCTCAAGATTTAACCGTGGGTTTTAGAAGATAATTAGAGATTTGGAATCCTCGCATCGTAGGCTTCAAGAAGCACCATTAATTTTTGAAATAGAGGTACGTGGGGTTTATCCTAAAAACTACATGGGCTTGAAATTGTTAAAGCATGGTTTAAAGGTTTTGATGAATGTATTTTATGAGGGTTTTGAAAACTATATTATTGATTATGCATTTAGGAAGTTTCAATGCTACTATTGCTTTGGTCTTGTGGTCTTTTTCCCTAAATTGATTTACATATATATATGTATATGTAAGAAATTGAGATTTAAGATTGTTGATAGCATAAATTATGAACTCTCTCTCTTGTATTGAATTAAAGATTATGATTTTGTGATTTAGAAGATGTTTTCACAATAATATAGCCTTGCAGCATGATTTGAAATTGTTAAAAGGGTGTTTCTTGATATAAATATGTTCTTGTGTTTGAAAGAAAGAATTGCATGTAAATCAAGAACTTTGACATGACCACCTTGCTATTGAAATGATTGACAAAGATTAGTCCCTTGCATGTGTTTACATGAGGTTTGAGAAAGAGTCCTTTTGAATTGAATTATTGAAATGGTGGTCCCAAAACTTGTGTTTTGAAAATAGAGATTTATGACAGACTAATAATGGCTCAGAGATGTGACTTGCAATTCAATGGTATGACGATACGATATGTATTTATCCCATAATAGATTATATTTTTAGAGTATATTTTTAGAGCATGTTTTCAGAGTATGTTTTACAGAGATTGCATGTTGCATGTTTTGATAGAGTTTTAAAAAGGGGCTTAAAAAGGGTTAGGTGGTTACCCGAAGAAGGCGCAAGTTCAAGCAACTCTTAGCCTGAAACCGTATTTGCTGATACAGGTAGATTATTATTGTACGCTAGCGACGACCGTGTGGCGTAGTAGATTCAGAGACTCCGACCCTTGCGGCATACTAGGGTTGGGGGATTCATTGTCGAGTTAATGGCAGTTTTCATATAGCCCATGGAATTTTTCAGATTTGTAGGGTATACCACCTAGCGCAGAAGTAATACAAAAAGTGTCATAGATTCCAGATGTTTTCACAGAGTCTACTAAATTGCCCATGTGATTTCTTACTATATTATATACTTATGAACTATTTTGTATTGCTCTTATATATGTTGAATATTGAATGATTATTTTGGATATGCTCTGCTTACCAGTACATGTGTATTGACCCCCTCCTTCCTCCAGGTTCTGAGGCTCAGTCTAGGGGTGCAGAAAAGCAGTAGCATTTATCAGACAGAGTTGCAGTGTTCAGTTGGTGAGCCTTCTCTATTTTGGAAGGCCTGTTTTTTTGGATTATGTCATTTATTCTATTTTGTTTTACTGGGGGGCCTTGTCCCAGTTTCAGACAGTTGTCAGATTTTCTTGTAGTAGAGATTTTGCAAACTGAGTCAAATGTTATTAGATGTAGTTGATTTTCAATTTTCATACTTATGTTGAATCCAGAATTAACCATGTTTTTCATAGCAGATTATGTTTCTGCAATCTTCTTTATTTATATGAATGTGTGCATGCTTACTAGATAGAGAGGAATGTTCTGGGCCTTCATGGTTCGAGATATCCGTCACGTCCAGGCCCTAGTTTGGGTCGTGAAAAACTTAGTATCAGAGCACAGTTCATGGTCCCAGGATATCTGCGAAATCGCATTGGGTAGAGTCTTGTTTATGGGTGTGTAGTGCGCCAAAATTATAAGTAGGAGGCTACTAGGAGTTTAGGAAATGTTTCCCCTCTTGGTGTTTTAGTTCGTGCTTCGGATTCTAATCTGTCCTTTAATCAATGATCTCTTGCTTTTCAGAAAACCAGCTATGCCACCCCGTCGTACCAACGTTAATGCTCAGGATGATGAAGTCCGCCCCACCCATGGGATGCAGACCCATAACAAAGCTTACACTCCAGAACCTATCCCCACTCCAGGGGTACCTCCAGTCCCGACCATCCCTTCTCGAGCTCCAAGGACAAATGCTAACCGTTCTCAATCTTTTCAGAGGGATATATCGAATGTAGAATTCAGACAATCCATTCACATGCTTGCACAGTTGGTAGCTACACATACTCAGAGGTCGAAAGATACTGGGTCTTTGTCTATTACATCCAAAGTCACTAGAGTAGGCCAGTTCATGGGGATGAACCCGCATAAGTTCTCTGGAACTAAGGTAGAAGAGGACCCGTAGGAGTTCGTAGACGAAATGGAGAGGATTTTCAAAGTGATGTATACTGATCAGGTGGAAGGTGTTGAGCTAGAAGCATACCAGCTAAAGGATGTAGCGAACCAATAGTACAACGAGTGGGAAGATGCAAAGGGTGACAGTGCTGAGCCCACAGTTTGGGATGAGTTCGTGGAAGCTTTTCTTGACCGATTCTTTCCTCTTGAGTTGAGGAAAGCTAAAACAGAGGAGTTCATGAACCTTAAGCAGGGTAAGATGAGTGTTCCGGAGTATACTTTAAAGTTTAAT
The DNA here is from genome assembly GCF_002878395.1 of Capsicum annuum. NCBI lineage: Eukaryota > Viridiplantae > Streptophyta > Magnoliopsida > Solanales > Solanaceae > Capsicum > Capsicum annuum. The sequence continues at coordinate 169,607,661 of NC_061118.1, forward strand.
CAGTTGGCCCGTTATGCTCCTGAGATGACGAGTAGTAAGAGGGCCCGAATGAGGAAGTTTGCTTTCGAACTTTCAGATGATCTGGTGCTTGAGTGTCAGGGGGCTATGCTGAACAGGGATATGGACTTTGCTAGGCTGACAGTCCACATACAGCAATGAAAGAAAAGAAAAAGAAAATTTCTGGACCTAGAGAGAAGGATAGGCAGGCGAAGAGAGCCAGAACAGGGGATCAGAATCATAGTCAGCAGCAGGGCGGCAATTTGGGAAGTAAATGGCAAAAGAAAAAGAACTGGGGAAATACACAGTCATCAGTTAGTGCTCCAGTGTCCAGACCCGCAACTGAGCAGCGCACCTAAAATTTTCAGTTTAGTCAGGGGTCGAGGGTGCAGGGTACGTAGTCGCAGGGAAGTGTAGCTCAGACCTCTTGGTCCTATCCTCGCCGTGGGAGGTGCGGGAGGAATCACCCAGGGAGATGTCAGTTTGGGTATTTGGTGTGTTATTCATGCATCCAGTCGGGCCATATCCAGAGAGACTGTCCGTTAGCAAAGAGTAGTATTGGGGGAGCCAAGACACAGGTGAATTCTTCTGCACCACAACCTCAGAAGGGTGCCACTTCAGCCGCCGTAAATGGCCGCAACCAGTATGTTGCAAATCTTTTCTCGTGATGTTTATATATTGCTTGCCCCCGGGTCTACCCTGTCCTATGTGACTCTTTATGTGGCTGTTGGTTTCGGGTTTGAGCCCGATGTGATTCCTGAACCCTTTTCTGTTTCCACCCCAGTGGGGGATTTTGTTGTTGCTAGGAGGGTGTATAGGGGTTGTGTTGTGACTGTTTGTAGCCGGGATACGGTGGCAGATCTCATAGAGCTAGATATGATTGACTTTGATACTATCTTAGGGATGGACTGGCTCCATTCATGTTATGCCAAACTGAATTGTAGGGCCCAAACAATCACTTCTTTTTTTCGAACGAACCAGTTATAAAATGGGAGGGCCATTCTTTATCACCCAGAGGGAATTTTATATCTCATCTCAGAGCCCGTAAACTTATTTCCAAGAGCTTCCTGTACCATCTTATTCGGGTTAAAGATTCTAACGCCGAAAGTCTTCCTCTTTAATCTGTCCTAGTAGTAAATGAATTTTTGTAAGTTTTCCAGATGATCTCCCAGGAATTCCACCGATAGGGAGATAGATTTTGGCATTGATGTGTTGCTAGATACCCGTCCTATTTTTATTCTGCCATATAAGATGGCTCCTACAGAGTTAAAAGAGTTGAAAGAATAGCTAGCAAATCTTCTAGATAAAGGTTTTATCCGTCTTAGTGTTTCTCCATGGGGCGCACCTGTGCTTTTCGTGCGAAAGAAAGATGGTTCCCTGCGTAGGTGCGTAGATTACCGCCAATTGAATAAGGTCACAGTTACAAATTATTATCCTCTTCCTAGGATTGATGACCTCTTTGACCAACTTCAGGGTGCTAAGTGTTTTTCTAAAATAGACCTTCGTTCGGGATATCATCAGTTGAAAGTTAGGAAGTCAGACATTTCTAAAATAGCCTTCCAAACCAGATATGGTCATTATGAATTCTTAGTCATGTCCTTCGGGTTGACTAATGCTCCTGCAGCTTTCACGGACCTAATGAATAGGGTCTTCCGCCTGTTCCTAGACCTGTTTGTCATTGTTTTTATTGATGACATCTTGATTTACTCCAAAAGTGAGGAGGATCATGCCAATCACCTATGAATTATTCTTCAAACTCTCAAAGATCATAAGTTGTATGCGAAATTCTCCAAGTGTGAATTCTGGTTGAATGCCATTGCCTTCTTGGGCCATATTGTGTCTAGTGAGGGGATTCAGGTTTATCCCCAAAAGGTTGAGGCAGTGAGAAAATGGACCAGACCCACGACTCCAACTGACATTCGGAGCTTCTTGGGTTTGGTAGGGTATTATAAGAGGTTTGTAGAGAGTTTCTCTTCTATAGCCGCACCACTTACTAAGTTGACTCAGAAGAAGGTTAAATTTGTATGGTCTGACTTATGTCAGAATAGTTTTGAGAAATTGAAAGATAAATTGACTTCAGCACCTGTTCTGACCCTTTCGGAAGGCACGGAGGGTTTTGTTGTGTACTGTGATGCATCTCATATGGGACTTGGGTATGTACTTATGCAGCACGGTAAGGTGGTGGCTTATTCATCTAGGCAGTTGAAGGTGCATGAGCGGAATTATCCCACTCATGACTTGGAGCTAGCAGTTGTGGTGTTTGAGCTTAGAATTTGGAGGCATTATATTTATGGGGTACATGTTGATATTTTCACTGACCATAAGAGTTTGCAGTATATTTTCTCGTAGAAAGAACTAAACCTCAGGCAGAGGCGTTGGAGGGAGCTTTTGAAAGACTATGACATGAGCCTTCACTATCATTCAGGTAAGGCAAATATTGTAGCCGACGCCCTCAGTAGATTATCTATGGGCAATCTTTCGCATGTTGAGGAAGGTAAGAGAGAAATGGTGAAAGACATTCACCAACTTTCAAACCTTGGAGTGCGACTCTTAGATTTCGAAGAAGAAGGGGTGGTCGTTCATGAGATAGCTAGATCGTCTCTTTGTGCAGAAGTTAAAGAAAAGAAGGTTGAAGATCCCATTTTGATGCAAATTAAGAATTATGTGGGCCAACAGAAGGTGATGTCGTTTGAGATTGGTGGTGATGGTATCTTGAGACACTAGGGTAGATTGTGTGTGCCTGATGTAGATGACCTGCGGGAGTGAATTCTTGATGAAGCTCACGCTTCGAGGTATGTTGTTCACCCAGGCTCTACTAAGATGTACCATGATCTGAAATATTTGTATTGGTGGTATAATATGAAGTGTGATATGGCTAACTTTGTGTCCAAGTGTTTGAATTGCCAACAAGTTAAAGTTGAGCATATGAGGCCAGGAGGTTCTTCCCAAGAGATAGCGTTACCCTTGTGGAAGTAGGAGATGATTAATATGGACTTTATTACCGGACTTCCGAGGTCCCGAACCAGTATAATTCCATTTGGGTAATTATGGATAGACTAACCAATTCAGCCCACTTTCTGCCCGTCAGGACTAACTATTCAGGAGAGGATTATGCCAAGTTGTTCATTGCAGAAATAGTTCGTTTGCGTGTACACCCGTGTCCATCATATCCAACCGAGGTACACAGTTTTCTTCTCAGTGTTGGAGATCTTTTTAGAAAGGTTTAGGTACCCAAGTGAACCTGAGCACTGCTTTTTACCCTTAGACTGATGGGCAGGCTGAGCACACCATTCAGACCCTTGAGGACATGTTGAGGGCCTGTGTGATTGATTTTAAGGGTAGTTAGGTAACACACGTGCCATTGATAGAGTTTGCATACAATAATAGTTTCCATTCTAGTATTAAGATGGAACCATTTAAGGAATTGTATAGGAGGAGATGTAGGTCCCCGATAGGATAGTATGAAGTAGGTGAGAT
>NC_061118.1:169611234-169700406 GCF_002878395.1 Capsicum annuum
CTTGAAACCAGAAGAACTTAAAGCAAGAAATATCAATATATTTCCACTAAGTGAAAACTGAAAAGCATAAAGTGTACACAGTTCATCTCATTATCTCTCAAATGAAATAAAAAAAAAAACTTGATATAGAATAAATAACAATACAACAAATAAAAAAATATAAAATAAATAATAAAATAAATTAACATAACGTTAGATAATAAAAGAAACTGCATAAGCTCCTCTAACATAAAGCGCACACAACACGTCCGACCACTTAACAAACAGTTGGGGGCCCACAAGACGCCGGCAAGAAATTGGGTCCAAAAATTGATCACGACTTAGAGATGGACAGGGAATTTTGTCAACGTTATCGTCAAGTTTAACGGATATGTATTTTGTATAAATAACATAAATATCAATTTTTTAAAAATAATTATATTTTTTCTCACTTTTTTAATTTCTTTATTTTCTCTCTCTATTAATATATATAACATAATCGATATGTACATAACATTTTGTGTATATGTGAGATTTTTGTAATATGTTTAGGGAGTTAAGATTTTTTGTAATATTGAAAACATAAGTTGTATATTTATATAATTATTAGACTATACAATCGCGGCAAAATAGATGAACGAAGCGATTTTGATTCTTAAATTTTTCTGATAATTCAATTACTGGCAATTCTGTTTCTTGATTTTGGTCTATTTTTGAAGTGAGTTTCCCATGATTATTAAAGCCAAAATTCTGAAAGTGAAGTGTTTTGGAATTTGTATTAGTTTTTGTGTGAGCTAAGGTAAGGTCAATTTTTGGGGTTCTTATAGGAGTAATATTTTTTCCATAAAATTTCCCTCCACGTATAACTTTTGCAGTCACGCTCTCTTTTTCAAATCCGATCTTTCCTAACATGTCAAAAAATATTTTATTTATGGTCAAATCAAATTTGTTCAAAATTTTCATTTAAACATAAACTTAGTCTTGTTTTAATTAAAAGCATGTCATTTATAACTTTGTTTCAACTAGACACTAAGTTAACTTGACATTTCATAAATGACATGTGTATAATTAATTACGATATGTAATAGGTCGGTTGATTCGGTTTTTCATTAAAATATAACCAAACCAACAATGTTGGTTTTCTAAATCTATAAACCAAATCAAACCAATATACAATTGGTTTTTATATTTCGGTTTTAATCGATTTTTTCATTTTTTTTCGGTTTTTCGGTTTTTTTCTAGATTTTTTTACAATTATAATGTGATTGAAGAAAAAATTAAATGTTTTCACTAAAAAAATAAAAAAAAATGATCATAGAGTAGTTCCAATTAAAATTAAGTTGGTAAATTACTAAGATGTTTAAACTACTATCTCTCAGAGTAATATTATGTGGATACTCAGTAGTTCAATTTGTAAGTCACTAATCACAATAGCTTGTTTGAAAGTTTCCTTCACATAAAATGTGAGTATAAAGAAGAATGAAGAATTGGAGACAACTTATTAAAAATCTAACTCCATAAAATAATTAACTATAACATAATTTCATAAGAAAAAAGAGAAAGAAGAGAAACAAGCCTAAATCAAAACATGACGAATGAGGAGAATGAGAAAAGTAAGATGAAAGTAAGACGAGGAAATAATAAGAACTCTCTGAAAACTTGGAAAGTAAAATGTAAAGTGAAGCAATTGAAGAGTTATAAGTTTTTATATTAATATTGAGTTTTGTATTAATCTGTTACTAATGGATAAATATTAGGGAAAAGAACAACAATAACACCTAAAACTAAAATAATATCATAAAAATAGCACACAAAATTAAATACCCTATAAATAGCCACAAACTAATTTCACTAGCTAACCTTCACTGTGATACGCTTAAACATAATCGAAAATGTCGTTAAAGTAACTTTCTCTTTCTTTCTTTCCTTTTCATTCACAATTTCTTTTCCATTCAAACTCTCAAACCTCCATTCTTTTACCTTTTTCAATACTTCAATTAATCTTTCTAATTTCATAAATTTTGTATAAAATCTCCAAAAATCTGCATTCAATTAGCTTCCTATAATTTTTTTCCATTGTAAATTTGCTCAAAATTGATACAAAATAATGGCTTCAACTTCAGCTTTAATTTCAATAATGATAAAATACGGAGATCAGTGAATATCTGATGTTGAATTTAAGTGTATCAATGTGGTATAAAAGAGTATCAACTGAGTATAGGAATTGCATGTGCATGCAAAAAATTTCTTCTCCCTTTTTAAAAAAGTATATCAATGTAGTATAAAAGTGTATCAATGTGACATAAAAATGTATTAAATGGGTATAAAGACTGTATATGCATTCATAGGTTCCCCTTTTTTTTTAAAAAAAAAAAAGTGTATCAATATGGTATAAAAGTGTATCAAATTGGTATAAAAGAGTATCAATTGGGTATAGAGACTGTATGTGCATGTAAAGGTTCCCCTTCTCTCTTTTAAAAAATATGTATCAATCTAGTATAAAAGAGTATCTCTTGGCAGATTCTTTTTTTTTATCTTTACATGCATCAAAGCATCTCCGACTCACCGTGATTGAATCAGCCTTTAAGAAGAACATCTCCTACTCACCGTGATTGAATCAGCCTCTGAGAAGAACATGGACCAAGACATGACTTTTCTCTTACCTTAAGACCTCATTATTTTATTTTTTTCTTCTTCAAGTTTAAAGAACTATGACATTGCTTCAAGTACAAACCTGTATGTAATAATTTTGTAAAATAATCATCATTAACAACAAATTTGAGGTCAATTGACTGCTTTACCCGTTAATTTAACTTTCCTTTATTTTCTATTTTTTGCTTCATGCCCATAGTTTTCAATGCTCCAATGCAAGAAACAACAAATCAATTTTTGATATTGATCATAAAATATAGTAGATTGATCGATGCATAATAGAGGAGAAAAAAAGAAGATTTGAGAAAGCATATTTAGAAAAGAAAAGTGATTTAAGAGTAACAAGTATAAAGAGCATTTAATTTTCTTAATTGTGTAAGGAGAGTGGTTTTGGGCCAAGTGACTAAAAAAAGGAAATAAATTGGACCGACTGGCTCCAATTGTCTATATTTTCATAGTGTGGGCCATTTCTTTTTAAAATGGTCAGTTCATGTCCTTTTCACTAAATATTATAACTAAAGGCCCAAGAATATATATCCATTTTCTGAATATAAAAAAGTTATAAAAGTAATTAGAAAGTAGATTATAAGTAATATATTTTAAGTATAAAAAATTAAAATTATATATGTATTATGTCGGTTCGATTTAGGTTCGGTTTGATTTTATTTTTGCTAATATCAAACCAAACCAAGAATGATCGATTTTTTTTTTTGAACACCAAACCAATCAAATCAAACCATAAGTCTGTTTTTTTCCTCGGTTTGGTTTGATTCATCGGTTCGATTTGACTTAACGGTTCGGTTTGTACACCCCTAACTATATGACATGAAAAAATAATTTATTAGTTACTTTTTAAATTTATTTTTACTTATCACATTTGAACTTGACACATCTATTAAGAAAATAATTTTTAACATGACAATTTAACCATAACATCCCAATTAATTGATGTTTAGTATTGTATTTTGAAATCAATTTGAACAATGAGTATTTAATGTTAAGGATAAAATAAAAAAAATAGTCTTTTCGTAATGTGTCAAAAAAAACAAAAATACAAATAAGAATGAAAATTCAAAGTGACATGAAAAATCAATCATAGGGAGTAATTCATAATTTACATTTATTGTTAATTATGATTATTTTTCAACAAATCTATTAAATATTGCATCTTTCATTTCATATTAGTTGATCATCTTACTAAAAATTAATGTCTCAACTAAATTGATCATGTACTAAATTAATGCAGAATTAATTAAAGAATTTCATTTTTCTCCTGCATATTATTTTTATGTCTATTAATATGAATAAAGGGTGATCATTGTATTAATGTATAAAAAATGTTCAACTAATGTGAGACAAAAAAAAAAAAAAAAATTGTTATATACTCAAACTCAAAGAGTGATATGCAAGGACAGATCCAACATTCATGAAACTCCATGTTCATAATTTTACTGCTGTTAATTAGATGTTGCTAATACACATAATGTCATTTTACATCGCATAATTATACCTTTTATGAATCTGCGGAAGCTTGAAAGAAATTTGAAAATTCACACTAAAATATATTTGAAGGGATACCATAGCTGCAAACTTGTAGCAACAGAAAACCATAGCTGACTTCTGAGATAATTTTGACTTAGCAAGTCAAGAATATATGAGAACTTTATACTTAGATTCCATCTGTTCAAACTTCTTGAGATTTGTATTCTTGTTTATGCTATATTTTCACCCTCAAGTGCATACACTGAAGCAAAAAATTTATAATATTTCTCACTGAACCTCAAAGCAAATATCTATACACAAGTCTTTTCACTATTTTTTAAAATCCACCAGATGAAAAGGATAGCTAGAATAACAAGAATAATGCAAAAAATCCCGTCGATCAATCTGTCGAACCAGGAAGCAGTCTCACAATTACACCCGTGTCGATAAACTCTTTTTCCACAGCTGTAGCAGAAATCGGCACCACACCTACATTCAGATGAAAAGACGATCAGATCTAAAGTATGAAACTTGAAATAAGAAGAATGTAAAGTAAGAAACTTGAAACTTGAAACCAAAACTGAACAAAACCAGAAGAATGTAAGAATTACATACATAGGAGAGTATTGAATCTCGATACGATACACAAATTGCAGAATTATGAGAAGCACTACTGTCAGTAATTAACGAGTCAGTATGACACTACATAGGAGAGAGTATTGAAATGTCATGTCAGTATGACACAAAACATTTCACATATTTGAAAATGCTGATCTAACGAGTAACTTGTTTCACTGGCTCTTTTTTCTTTTACAACTTAGTTACAGTAAGATGAGATCTAAAATTGAATTTACAAAGGCCAAGCTTGATTATCTCACGTAGAATTTCCTCTTAGTGTTCATAGCCATTATCTTCTCATTTGTGAGGACATACACATTCAATTAGAGTTAGATACTTGAAAACTTGATAAGGAAAAGGTCCGATTACTGCAAATAAATATCGATTTGAGTGGAGGTCTCTTCATTTCCTTGAATCATACCCAAGATATTTGAAACTATCTCTTTTTTGAATGGCCTGAAAATTCTGCTTCACAACCGCGTCATCCTCATGCATCAAATCACTAAACTTACATTCTCTATCTATTTTGATTCTGCCCAACCTAAACCCTTTACACTCTAGGATATGTCTCTAAACTTCCAGCTTATAATTAACTCCTCGTGTCTTGTCAATTAGCGCTACATTATCAACAACTAACATACATCAAGGCACCTTCTCTTGAATGCGCCGCGTTAATACATCCATTACCAAGGTGAATAAAAACAAACTAAGAACTGATTCCTTATACAATACTGTTAAAATAGTAGAGTGCTCTAAACCTACCTCCTATCGTCCTCACACGAGTCTTCGCTCCGTCATACATATCCTGAATTGACCTAGTATACGCCAGGGGCTTACCTCTAGCCTCCAAACGCCTCCACAGATTCTGGGGAATTTGTCGTACGCCTTTTCAAGATCGATGAACACCATGTGCAAGTCCCTCTTCTTCTCCTTATACTGCTCTACTAACCTTCCTCAAAATGTGAATTCCCCCGGTAGTCGAGCTCTCGATTTTCCTCGGCCTCAACTCAACCACTCTTTCTCAAACTTTCATAGTATGATTCAACAACTTTATACTCCTATAGTTGTTGCAACTCTGAATGTCCTCCTTGTTCTTAAAGAAAGAACACATTCATTTATTTAATTAGGTCTTCAAAATTGCACATTTATGTGCGGCCTGATATTTTCATGATCAATGCCCGCAGAAATTATTAAGTCCAGGTCCTCTACCTGCTCTGCTCAAATATATGCTTCCCCCCAACTCTTCTAATAAAAACCAACAGTATGGTGCATTAAAGCTTTCGCTATATGAGGGGTCATAGAAGGGTTAATTTTACAACTTGAACTTGTGACCTTGATGCCAGCCTAAGTTACTTGGACTCTTCACTTTCGGTGCTGCACCCGTGTCGACACGACATGGGTGTGGGTGTGGGATCCGTTCCTGATCTGGTCAACCAATTTTGGGTACTTTGACCAAAATCGACTAGGAAAATCCGAACAGATTTAAGAAATTCTTTAGTCAAAACAAAAACTAAGGTGGAATCGAAGAAAAGGGAATACCTTATATATAGAAATTTCTATGTTAATGCTTTACCTTTTATCTCCTTTCATAATTTTCTTCTTGAACAATATTTTCTCCTCAAGTTTTCCATGTAATATCTCATAATTTATGTTTTATAATTCTATTTTTAGATATTTAAATTATTTTTCGCGGAATCTCCGCACCCGTATTCATTCCTAGATCCATATCCCCAAATCTTTAAATTGAAATCGTGAAGAATCCGACCTCTAGATCTGTACCCGTGTCGGACACCCGCACCCAAACCCGATCAACTTAGATGCCAGCAACTTTACCTATCACACCAAGACTCTCTTTCCTAATTTTCTAATAAAAAGAAAGGAAAATTGTACGAACTACGACAAGATTAGAAATTTTTTGATAATTTTATGCGAAAACGATGTGCGAAAGTGTCAAAAGGTCTAAGACTCCCTATAATTCAAACCTCACAAGTAATCTATAAATATAATTTCTTTTTTTTTCAAGATAAATATTTTCATAAAAATATATCTACATCTATAATCTATAATATATTAAAAGCGCAAAGATAAAAAAAAATGATTCAAATTTTTTGTACTTTCATTAAAATACTAGACAAAATCGTGAGAGAAGAATTTTGAAAAAGTCATTAAATAAAACTAACCTGCATTTAACAATTTTGCAACCTCCCCTAAGTCCAACAAAATGGCGACACTGTGGACACCTTTTCCACTTCTTACGCTCAGCAAGCACACCAAAAACGACGTCGTTTGCATCCCTCAATTCCCTATTCTCTTCACACGCAAATCCAGCATGCCATGGAAGCTTACACTGAAAGCAAAAATTCCTCTTGCAATTTGGACACTTCGAACGCTTCGCATTCCCTCCACACTCATCCAAAATCAAAGCAGAGCAATTCCCATTCGGACAGTAACACTGTGGTACCCCTAGAACAGAAGACTCACACAACACGTCCGACCACTTAACAAACAGATGGGGACCCACAAGATTCCGACAAGAAATTGGGTCCAAAAATTGGTCACAACTTAGAGATGGACAGGGAATTTTGCCAACGTTGTCTTCGAGTTTAACGGAGATGTATTTTACCATACAGTCGATACAAAAGGGATGAACGCAGCGATTTTGATTCTTGAATTTTTTGTTGGGTAATAACATAGGCTCAATACAAATTTCGCAGGTGAATGATTCAGACTCATCTGGTAATTCAGTTACTGGCAATTCTATTTCTTGATTTTGGTCTAGTTTTTGTACTGAGTTTCCCATGATTATTAAAGCCAAAATTCTGAAAGTGAAGTGTTCGGAATTTGTATTAGTTTTTGTGTGAGCTAAGGTCAGTGTTTTGGGGTCTTCTTATAGGGAGTACTAGCCGCTATGGAGTAGTAATATTTTTTCCATAAAATTTCCCTCCACGTATCACTTTTGCAGTTTCGGCCTCTTTCTCAAATCCCAACTTTCATGGAATTGGAACATCATAGCATGTCAAAAAATTATTTTATTTATGGTAAAATCAAATGTGTTCAAAATTTTCACTTACACAAATTTAGTCCTGATTTAATTGAACGCATACCAATTACCATATATAACTTTGTTTTAACTAGACACAAGTCGATTTGATATTTCATAAATATCATGCGTACAATTAATTATATGACATGGAAATATAATTTATTACTGATTTTTTTCGTTTACTTTTTATTTATTATATTTTGACTTGACACATCTATTAAGAAAATAATTATTAACATGACATTTTTATCATGGTATTCCAATTAATTGATGTTTAGTATTGTATCTTGAAATCAATTTGAACAATAAACACTTAATGTTAAGGTAAAAATACATATATTAACATATTTAAGTACTTAATTATAAAAAATAGCAACACTTTTTCCTAATTACATTCTGTAACATATGTAGCATTATTTTAAGTGGTCTCTATTTTTTTGCCGCTTAAAATTTTTTACTGTGAGAAAATCCCTCTTTTCACTCCTCCTTCATTATCTTTCCTTAATTTATTTTTTTTTCTTGTTTTTCCGCCATTAACCATCACTCTCTCCTCAATCTTATTGCATTTTGCACGATCCATGATAAGGATTTGCTTCCCATATTTCAGGTAATTAGGAATCGTATTTTGCATGTGAACGATTTATTTTTTTTTTGCCTACTCTAATTCATCGAAAAATTAATTTTTAAGGGTTTTGTATTTTAATGGATGAACACACTGCAAAAACACCTATAAACAGTGGTACAAGGAATATGAAATTAGTGTATGATGCATCATCATTTAGTCTTGAGTTAACTCAAGAAGATTTAGTAATTACTGTTTCAAATCCTTTACAGTTAAGGAAATCTGGTATATCGAAAGAGATTAGGTCGAAGTTCTGTATCGACGAAGTGAAGATGACGGAAATTTTAAAAAGAAAAGGGTTGAAGAAAACTCCTTCTCCAAAGGAACAGAAAACTAAAAAACAACTCGAGAAGAAAAGGAAATCTAAAGAAATTGAAGACAAGGTTGAGAAATCTTAAGATGAATCTGAAGAAGAAAGTGAGGAAGAGGTATTTTTTTTGTTTTTAAATATTTTTTTTTAGTGTTCAAGTAATTATGTATTTTCTGTTATGATGATATTTAGGGATTATGTGAAAATATATTGTTGAAATTAACTACTCATTAATAGTATTTTGGATATATATTTTTCTAGTATAGGTGATATGTATTTTTAGTATAGTTGAATTGTATTTTTAGTATAGTTGAATAATTTTGACATATATGTTTTTTTAGTGTAGTTGATATGCATATTGAGTATTTGTAGTTTTTTTAGTGTTTGTTGTATGTTTTACAATGTTAAAATACATATGCATGTTATTTTAGTTCAAATACCATAACAGTCTATTGTTTATATGTTTTTTTAGTACATTTGATATGTATTTTTCAGTGTTGGTTGCATTTATGAGTTGATCAAAATACATATGCATTTTAATCATCTGAAATATATATGCATGTTATATGTTTTTTTTTGTTTGATTGAATTTTGTTTACTGATTAAGAAGTGGTAGTTTTACTTTGTATAGGTGATGCAGGACGAAATATTCCTTGTCAGAAAGCTTTCAAGATTTACACCGCACATGTGCTTGTACAGTGACAATGATATTTATGGAAGCATACGCGCAATTTTAAACAAGGAACAGTTTAAAAACTTTTGTGAGAATAACATTTTTGGTTATTTTATGAAGAAGAAACAGTGTGTAGTGCAAGCACAGTTGTGTAGATGTGTTCTGACGCTTGAGGTGAAGGGTAGTTCTTCTTCTGGGATTATGATATCTGCTAATGGCATCTCTCTTAGTTTTACTCCCATGAAATTTGCTATCATAATCGAATTGAATTGTGTGTCTAATAGGTATGACTATACTTTTGATAAGGGTGTACCAAATAGGATGATTGAAAAGTATTTCAATGGGGCAGAAATTATACAGAAAAGGCAACTATTTTTAGCATTCTCGGAGAAAGTATGGGGGGAGAATAATGATGAGGATGCTGAGAAATTTGCAATTTTGTATTTCCTACATTCATTTGTGTTGTCTAACATTGACACTGTTGTTATACCCCATCTTCATTTTGATTTGGTAGATAGTGGTAGATATAAGGATTTTCCATGGGGTTCTTTATCTTTTGAAGATTTGGCTAGAAGTTTGAACAACCGGCTGAAAGATGGGGGCAAATTTTATTTGATTCAGGGAATGTCATTGACTATTCAAGTGTGGCTATATGAGTGTTGTTCAAATGTCCCACCAAAAATTGCATTGAAGGTTGAGAATCGGATTCCTCGATTATTAAATTGGAAGACGATTGTACCTCATCTACATTATGAGTTTTTGATGAATGCTATGTTCAAGAACAATGACAAGGTTTGTTGTGAACAAATATATATGCATTGATATGTACTGTATACATATATTCTATTTCATTTTCAATTCTATAACATATTATTTAACATATTCGTAGGTTGTATTTAAGAACATAGAGCCAACTGAAATCGAAATGGCAAAGCTTGAAATACCAAAGAAGGATGTAACTGAAGATGAACGTTCAGTTGATTCTGACGATGACTTCCAGGATCCACCACCAAAGAAGATCAATAGGCGTTCAAAGAAGAAACAGAAGATGGATTCATCAACCCCAGTAGCGAACAAAACCTGCAGGGAAAAAGCAAGTGAATATTGATGACGCGCATACCCAAACGAGGACTCCACCTCATCGTGCTGCCAAGGTTGTTGTAATGAAGACACCAGTAATCAAGCCAATTCCAACACGATAGACTTCTTCTTCAAAAACAAAGGAAGGGAAGAAAAAAGTTATGATTATTTTTCCTCAGGTACAGTCAAAGGAAGATAGTCATGTAGAGGAAGTAGCCGCGTCAAAGCGTGAGAGTCATGTTGAGAAAGAAAAATTTATTTCTAAGAAAGTTTTTGATGCATTTCGCGAAGGGGTAATTTTTTTTGTCAAATGTTTGTTTTACATTAAAAAATATGTGTTTAATGAATTTGTATGAATACAGGTTCGTCAAAAGTTTAAAGGAGTTCGTGAAGAGTTTACTCGAATTCGTCAATTAGTGAAGAAAAAGTTCAAAAAAATGGTCATAGCAAGGTAAAAGTTTTATTATTATATAATAGCCACATTATTAAAAAAATATATATGCAGAGTATATGAAAAAATATATATGCAGTACATTGCTAAAAATACATATGAAGTTTACACAAAAAATACATATGATTTGATATAAAAAAATACATATGAAATGTATTTTGTTTAATACACACATAGAGTTTGTAAAAATACATATGCAGTATATTACTAAAAATACATATGGAGTTTATTCAAAAAATACATATTTGTTTATTTTGAAAAAATACGTATGCAATATATGCAAAATACATATGTTGTGTGTCAAGAAATGTATTTTCCAACAGTATTTTTTTTCAGCGGGTTGCTATATACATATCAAGTGAAATCAAATAATAGTAATTTATTCAAATTATACTTGTAGCAACAACATGAAGATACTGAGGTTGAAGCACAACAGATGGATTATGCTGGTGTTGAAACATCACCACAATAATTCAGTCCTATTGTTGATCAAAATTTGGATGAGAATCAGGATGGTACAAAGGTAAAAAATAACGAAAATATTATTATTCTTTTGAGTGCACAAATATAATTACTTGTTTTGTAACAGTTATATGTTATTTTATATATATAGTCCTGTATAAATATATACAACTGAATTTTTATTTTTGAAGTTGATTTAATTTTTTTGATTGTTTGCAAGGGGTGCATTGATTTGCATCCAGATAAAACAAACATTCAAATTGATTCTCAACATTTAATCCCTGATGAGCTTCTCCGAAGTATAAATTTGGATTATAATCTTTCTGAGAAGATTGTTCATCATGATGATCGAGTATGTATAATGAATTGCACTTCAGTTTATGTCATGTAAAAATCATAACAATCCATAAGACAATTATATATTTTTTTTTTATTTCTATTGCAGATTACTGATGAGAAATTGGATGATACAAATTTGTCTAATTCGCAGTTTACAATTCCAAATGAGTTGTTACCAAGTCTTAATGCATACCGAAGAGAAAGCACCACGAGACATTCATTGGCAACTTTGGAAGAAGAACAAATTGATGAACATTTTAATGATAAGAAGTCCGAATCTGTTGTTCAAGAGCATTGTCAGGTATGTATTATGAATATATTTGAGATTATGTGGGTTATTTTAGACATAAAAAATTAAATTTTTTTTCAATTTTGAAGAAAAACAAAGAGAACGTTGGTTTGAGCTCTAAAGCAGATATGCACGGATAGGTTGATGTTGGTACGGAGGAGCAGATTATGACAACTCCTAAAACACAAGACTTAACCATTGATGAAAAAAGGGATGAAACAGTTTTGCCTGATTCACAAGACACAATCCCTGATGACTTGCTTCCTACTTTGAATGTATACAGTAGTAAAAGCATTATTGTTCAATTCTCTGCTAATCGTGAAATTCAAACTCCTACTGCTAAGTTAAGGATTAGGCGACCATCCAAATTCAAAGAGTCACCTTACACGATGAAATTTGGTTCAGCTGCTGGTAAGTACAATTAGTTATATATTTAGTTTACAATGTAACATTTTATACAAATACTTTTTAATAATTACGTTTTTGTATTGCATAACTATATAGAGAGCTCGGAAGGACACATACGTATATTCCCACAGAAACATCCATTTGTTTATCATCCGATTGATGGGATTGTGGATACAAAAATTGTCAACAAGTTTAGGGATTGGATTTATGCAGACCTTCTCAAAGTTCATGCTAAAAGGTATTTCTATTGAACAGTTTTAATTTTTTTTTTTTTAAGTTACATCATTTTCTCATGATTTAACATATACTTATTAACACAAAACAGGAAGTAAAATGCGGATCATTACAAAAGGGGGAAATCAACCATTCTAATGATGCATTTCAGAATTGAGACTGTTGAAGATAAAAACTGGTTCTACATAATGGGGTTCCCTGATTAGTCATGGACCGACTCGGTTAGTATTTTTTTTTAACAATATTTTTTTACATTTATAGCAGTAATTAAATTATATATTATGTTAGTAAATACATATGCAGGTGCAAATATGTATTTTTTTATGTAATTTTTTATTATATAAGAAAGGATGTAATGCACTATAACTTACATATGTATTTTTATATAACATACACATGCTACATTTAGTATACAAATAGTTTGAATTATATTAAATTTTTTTGTTCTTACGTACTGCAGCATATTGATGTTTGCTTCTACTACTTGAGGAGGAAGTCAAAGTATGACCCCAATAGGTCTTACAAATTCAGCACAGTAGATTGCAACTTTATGAACATAATTAGTTCTCTCCATGATGTTTATTCTGCGGATGCTGAAAACCTTATGGCTGGAGTACATGTGGCACATGTTAATGAATACATAAATGGATTTCGTATGCATGCTGTTGTGCCATGGCATACAGTGGAAGACATTTATATTCCAGTAAATATAAAGGAAAAACATCATTAGGTGCTAGCAATTTTATCTTTCTCAGAGAGGTGCATATTCCTATATGATTCATATGAATCATTTGGACATTATTCGGTTGTTCTTGATGTCATTGAGAAATTAGCTGCGATTATTCCATTGTGTCTTGAACATTGTGATTTCTATGTTAAGAAAGGAATTCATGTTGAAAACCATCCAAGATACAAAGACAAAGACTCCTCAGATATGTTTGATGTATTATTTTAAAAGAATTTGTCTCAACAACCGAGCGAAAACCTGTAAGTTATTTAATTTACATATAACAAAAATCTATTTTTTAAAAATATATATTTAAGCACATATGTGTTTTTTTTTTTTTAATTTTTTTTGTAGGGATTGTGGTGTCTATATGGTTACATATGCGGAGTGTCTCTCTTATGGTCACAAAATTCTTGCGACTGAGTTCGACCCCAATGCACTCCGTACAAGATATGCTGCAACTTTGTGGGATTATGGGACCAGAAAACAAGAATTAAATGTTCATAGTATTGTTGAAGCACCTTTGAGGCCTTCAAGGCAAAATATAATAACTAGTGTAACTGAAATTTTTGATGTATGATGACTGATGGATTTATTTCTTTATATAATTTAGACGCTGATTTATGGATGTAGGAATTGATTATGCAAACTAATTTTGATGTTTTGAAGTGGTTCTAATTATAGATTATAATAGTACTAATTCAAGTTTAATATGAGTCTTTTATGTTGTTCTTCATTTTAGTGTGTGATTTTGTTGTAAAATACATATGTATTGTTCATATTATTCTGATAATACATATGCAGGAATTTTTATGCCTTAAAAATACATATCTTTTGTTTTTAAATGAAAAAAATACATATGCAATGTTATAACTAAGCATTTCAAAAAATATATCTTAAATTTTTAGTTAAAAAATGTTAATATTATGTTAAAATATATATGCAGTGTTCATATTTTGCTAAAAAATATGAAAGTATTATAAATGAAATTTTAGCATAAAAATACATATGCAGTGTTAATAATACGTTTTTGTAAAATACATATTGTTCATAATTTATGGTGAAATTATAAATCATATTGTCCATTTAATATGATTATAACTAAACAATGAAATTAAAGATAATTTAGAACTTTTACTACAATTCTATAATTTATGGTGAAATATTATTTTACATAAATACATATGCAGTGTTAATATTTTTTTATTAAAATACATATGTATTATATATTTAAATATATTTTTATCGTATAAACACATATACTATGCTAAGATTTTGCATAATAAGTCATATGTGGCTAAATCAATTAACTATAACAAACCAAATAAGTGTTTGATTAATTAAAGTTATCAACTTTATCATAACATGTATATTCAATGCTAAAAATACATATGAACTGCACATTCAAAATACATATGCAATGTTCAGATGTTTCAACATATACATATGCAGAAATCAGATGTAACTGTGTTCACTTGTCAAATGATGATTAAAAAAAAATGGTTCAACTAAATAAAAAATAAAAATCAAATTTTAAACAATAATATGAAAAGAGAGATGTTTCATTTTTGATATTTCCTAAAGGAACGCCTATTGTGACCCTTTGCACCACAAACACCACATGAGTTGATGTTCTTCTTTCCAAACATATCTCGGCCTGATTTTTCACGATCCTTCTTCGCAGGTTTTCCTGGAGGTCTTTTGTATTTTGGAGGCAGTACTACTTCACCAAGTACGATATATGAAATTAGCCATTCATCTTTGTGTGGCAACGGGTGTCATACCCTATTTTTACAAAGGTCAAAACGAGCACGACGTTATGGACTCTAAAAGAATAAAAATTTTCACAGAGTCGCCACCTAATTTTTAAGGAAAATAAGGAAACCTATTGAAGTATTAACATGTGATTAATATTTTTAGTCTGCGAAAAACCAATTGAGATTCTAGGTAAGGGTTCAAGTTATTCCGAAGGAAAGAGGTTAGGCATCCTTCAGAATCCACAAGTGTAGTACCGGCTAGATTAAATTTTTCAAAGAGGGAGGAGGTATAAAAAATAATGTAGAAGTGTATGTATTATATATAAAATAATATAAATGTTTAAAATTATGTAAAGATGTATGTATATTAAATATATAAATAAAACATTTTATTATAAAAAATTATTTTTTTGTATCAATACATGTTTTCATGGTTTACCAAATCCTTAAAATACACAGGAAATGAAAAGTGAATCATTATAAGGGGGGAAAATTAGAAATTTCAAAGATGCATTTTGGTGTTGAGACTGTGGAAGGCAAAAACTGGTTCTATACGATGGGATTTGCAGATCAGACATGGACAGACTTGGTTAGTATATTATTTTGAAATGAAAATTTTTCCATTTTGTCTGTAACAATACTTAAAAATACATATTAGGTTACATTGAAATACATTTGGTTTAACGTGTATGTATTTTTAAGAATTCAAAGTATGATATAGTATACTACATCAAATACTGTTGCATATACTATGTAGATAACATTGTCTACATGTAACTGAACTTTAAGAATGCAATTTTTGATACACAAGTCATCTACATTAATATAAAAAATTGCATATGTAGTTTTTACTTGCATAGACTGTAATATTTAGAATACAATTTTTTTGAATGCTCTAAAGTTTGTCGTATTCATTAATGCAGCATATTGATGTCTGCTTTTACTACTTGAGGAAGGAGTCGAAGTATGGTCCGCACAGTTCGTACAAAAATGAGCCAAACAAATCATACAAATACTGTACAGTTGATTGCAACTTTATAAACGTAATTAGATCGTTGAATGGTGTATATTCTATGAATAATCCCAATCTTAAAGATGGAGGTCAGGAGCACCATCTTATGGAATACATCAATGGGTTCCGTATGCATGCCGCAGTGCCATGGCATACAGTCGAAGACATTTTTATTTCGATCAATACAAAGGAAAAACATCACCGGGTTCTCGCGATTTTATCATTTTCAGAGAGGTGTATATTCTTGTATGATTCATATGAATCAATCCAGTGGTCATTATGCGGCTGTTCTTGCTGAGATCGAGAAAATAGCAAAGATTATTTCATTGTGTCTCCAAGCATGTGATTTCTATGTTAAGAAAGGGATTGATCATCAAAGCCATCCAAGATATAAAGACAAAGAATCCTCAGATATGTTTGATGTTTTATTTCAAGATGATTTGCCTCAACAACCCAGTGGAAGCTTGTAAGTTTTGAAATTACATATACCGAAATTGTATCTTTGTACAAAATATATTTCACCATTTAATCAATTTTTTTTTTTTGTAGGGACTGTGGTGTGTTTATGGTTATGTATGCAGAGTGCCTTTCTTACTGTCACAAAGTTATTGCGTCTGAGTTCGACCCCAACGCACTCCGTACAAGATATGCTTCACTTTTGTGGGATTATGGGATCCGAAAATAAGAAGCAAATGCCATTAGTTATGTCGAAGCACCCGTGAGGCCTGCAAGGCAAAGTAGAATAACTAGTGTCACTGAAGTTGTTGATGTATGATGGTTTATTGATTTTTGACTTTTTGTACTTTAGAAACTAGTTTATAGATGTAGGTTTTGATTGTACAGACTAATTATATGTTTTGAATTTGTTCATATTTCATGGAGTTCTACCTTTTAAGGTGAGATTTTGTTAAAAAATACTTCCGTAGTTTTTATATTACATTTACAAATACATATATCGTATAAAAATACATATGCAGTGTTAAAATCAAATATTTCAAAAATACTTATGGATCATTCCTAATATGTATATTAGTATGTTGTTGTTGTTCTTTAAAGTTTTTCACCACATTCCTATATTGTTAAATACAACATGTAGTGTTAGATTTAAGGAGTTCAACATTTTACTGTGAGATTTAGTTAAAAAATACATATGTAGTTTTCATATTATCCTTAAAAAAAACATATGTAGTATAAATCAATTGTTATTCAGCAAAAAAATACATATGAAATATTAGAAACAAACACTTAAAAAGTACAACTACAACATACCTAATATGCATTTTTACTATATTTTCATTAACTATAATTATAAATTAGGATTTAAATTAAAGTGTAATTTGACATTTTAATGCAGTTATTTAAAAAATATATATGCAGTGTTGATATTTTGCTATAAAATACATATGGATTATACGTTATAAATATTTTCTCAAAAAATACATATTTCGTGTTAATATAAAGATGTTGAAAAATACATATTGATCAAACCTAATATTTAATTTTTGATATGTGTTCATTTAAAATAATTATACTTGAGAATTTGAATTAAAGATAAATTTGACTTTTTTATGAAGTTATAGGTTTGTCTATAGTTACAAAATGCATATGCAGTGATTATATTTTTTTAGAAAAATACATTTGTATTATACATCAAATGTATTTTTACAGTATAAATTCATATGCAGTAATAACATTATGCAATTCAAACATATATTTATATGTCACATATATTTAAAACTTTGAACAATTACGAATCATATACTTGTTTTGTTAATCAAAGTTACCACCTTTAACCTAACATATATTTACTATGTCAAAAATACATATGAACTGCTGCTTAAAAATACATATGTAATGTACAGATTTTGAAACATATATAACTCCATTATTCAGATATTATTGTCTTTAATTGTCAAATGATTCATAAATGCATTAACTAAACTGAATTAGTTCATCATTATAAAAAAGAAAAAAAAAATTAAGAAACAATACAGAAAAAGAAATGTATCATTTGCGATATTTCCTACAAGAGCGCCTATTATAACCCTTAGCCCCACAACCACCACATGAGTTGATATTCTTCTTTCCAAACATATCCCGGCCTGATTTTCCACGATCCTTCTTTGCAGGTCTTCCTGGAGGTCTTTTGTATTTTGGAGGCAGTACTATTTCAGCAAGTATGGTCTCTGGAATTATCCAGTCATCGTTGTGTGGCAACGGATAAATTGAAACATCATGTCTTCAAAATTGTTTTTGGTTTAATCAAATCAGAATAGTATGGCCCCTTCTCAAAATTCTTTTTTTCTAACACCGCACAAGTATGTACACATGGTATCTCATCTATTTGAAAAGCATTACATGAACATTTCTTTTCTTTGATGCAAACAATGAAGTGCTTTTGTTTGTCGTGTACCGTATATACATATTTTGTGGCTGGTATAACCTGACATAAAAATAAAAAAATATTTATGTAATAAAAATACATATGCAGAGTACATTTTTATAGAGCAGCCAAATACATATGCAGTTGTTAGTAATTTTCAATACAACAATATACATATGCAAAATACATATTATGTATTATCTTTTCATTTATTTACAACTGCATGGAAAGTATTTTCACATTGATACTTTATGCATTTTATCCTTTCATATTTATGTTTCCATAATTAAAATTTTCACAAATCAAAAAGGTCATACCGTCATACGGGTACACAAAGCCTCGTTCTCACTGAGTATGTCATTAAACTTTCCAATGAGTGTTGTGAAGGTATATGAAGCCTCCTGCCTATTTGCACAATTCCATTTTGCAAACAGTAATCAAACTTCCTCAAGAAAGTCAAAAATTGGCAGTTCTCTAGCTGATACAAGTACTCCATTTATTGACTTTGCAATGTTTGAAGTCAAAGTCCATCCTCTGTGAACTCTTGCATAAGACCTAGCCCACTTTTCATAACCGGCCAATTCCAAATATATCTTCACCTTTATATCAGCTGCCTCAACTTTTTCCATTAACATGTGAAATTTTGACTTTGAATATGATTTGGTCATTGTATAAAATATCTCAGACAATGCATCGTGTGACTTTCTGTAAAGTTTTTTCACATTACCCCATAGATGTCACATACATGCATAATGTGGAACATCTTCATACACATCACCAACAGCCTTTATGATGCTTGGATTCCTATCAGACACAACACACATGTTTTGTCTAACCCCGTACGCTTCCTTTAGATTCTTGAAGAACCACGTTCAAGATGCATCATTTTCAGAATCAAGCACACCATATGCCAAAGGAAATATATGACCTGTATACATAATTCATAATTTTCAGAATCAAGCACAACATATGCCAAAGAAAATATAGAACCTGCGCATATAAAATAAATCTGCACAGGCCGCTTTAAATACAGTTAGGAACTCAATATGTATTTATTACAATATAGTTCAATTAAAATGTATATTTCATCTACCAGAAATTGTATCAATTACATATAATAAAATTTATATCAACCTCACTATCAAACATAATCAATTTTACATGTTTCATTCAGAAAACTTTGAACATATATCTAATTATATACACATATGTATATGAATTGGATGTATTTTTCAACTCTACAACAGAAAGCCAAAAAAAAAAAATACAACCAGTTATAGTAATTAAATGATACTAACCTGCTCCATCTGTTGTACATGCTGTTATAAATGCTCCAGCATATATTCCTCTCAGATGACTAGCATCAACAACTACGACTGGTCTATAATAATCGAATCCTTTAATGAATGCATGTAGAGCAATAAATACATACAAGAACGCATTATCATCTGTCTTCTTCATTCTTATATGTGAATTCGGATAGGTAGTATTTAGAACATATAAGTATGATGACAGTTTCCCATAAGATGTTGATGGCTTACCCCTCAATTCTTCTAACGCTCTTTCCTTTGCCCTCCAACATAAAGTGTATGTCAAATTCATATCAAAATCTTCCTTCACGTCATTTTTTATTTCCTTCGCACTGTATTTTTTTTTGTGGTTTTTGAATTTCTGTTTAACCAGACCAGCTATCAACATACTAGTTGCATGCACCTTTGGATAGATATTGTCCTTCACCGGGCATGTATGTTGAGTTCTAAATTCTCTTATTCTAAACATTCATATTTCTCCTATTCCTGATGCATGCATTAAAAACTCACAGTTTCTTGATTTGCAAAACAATGTATACCTGCACGCAACATAATTTATTACATTAAAAATACATATCCAAACCAATATTAAACAAGATCAGAGAGGTATAGAATGTACTTACGTTTTCTTACTTGACCTTTTACTGCGCGTTTGAAACTTCTCCCTAATTGAATAGTCCTTCATGACTGACTTTAAAATTCTTTTTCTCAAGTAAACCTGGTCTTCCTCAACATGCTTATGATGTGGGTCTGAGATAATCACCTCAACAGGATCCATCTCAAAAACATCTAAAGCTTTTGTATTTTCATAAACTGCCAAAGCTCCTTCATTTGTTGTATTTATCACTGTTTTCAAGTTGTTACAGTTGATTCCTCTTTCAGCAACACATATAGATGAACTTGTCAAGTTGCTCCCTACAACTTTATCCAAAATGCTTACATGAAAAGGAAGACAATTCATGTCTTGTATCAACTTTTTCTGCAATATAAACACTTTTAAACTCATATCGTTATGTATTTCTATCTGCCCTGCATTAAGAGTGATTTGATATTCCACTAGAATACGTTTGATGGTTAAATCCACACTTAAGTGAGATGCCAAAATATCGTGCAGCTCAACAAATGTGGCTGATGTGCTCAACAGTATAGCATCAGTGACATATTCTTCGAAGTTCTTTTCGTACGTCCATCGACCAGAGTGCTTCACAAGGACTGATATGCTTCCCATTTCTAAAATACAAAATACACAAACTATTTGATCAAACGAAAGTAAAACAGGCACCAAACATATTATCACATATACACTTATACTCTCAAATTCCAACAAGCAAAATAAAAATACATATGCAGTGTTTACATATATCGCATATAAAATACAAATGCAGTGTTAAAACTAAGCATATCAAAAAAATACATTTGGAGCATAACTAATTTGTAATTTGATATGTTACATACCAATTTGTCAAATACCCCTTCTTACAACACGCACTTTTCAGAATTACGTGCAAACAAAGATACACAACCAACATCTCGATTAAAAAAATACATACACACAAGATTACCTTAAACTTAAATATTTTTGCAAATATACATTTATGTATCAAAATTCCTACAACAAAATAAAAAATACATATGCACCATTACCATTAACAATATCAAAAATACATATGCAGTGTTATCATTAAACACATCAAAAATACATATGGACGAAGATATTTTATACTTTTATCTGGGTTCATAGAATAACGTCAACTTCAACAGAAACATTCGTTCAATCAATTATCTAGTATTTAAAAAAAAAATTGAATGTATTTCAATTCGAAAGTTGTTTACAATTATTCTACTGTTAAAACAATCAATATAACAACAAACGATCATCAAAAATAGAGTCGAACACTGATTTTTTTCCCATTGAAACAACTTTAAAGATGAAATTTGCAACAGATACTTGAATTCCAATTTTACTGCTGTCTTGATTATAACTATAATTTGTTTTACAATTTTTTCACATACAAATTAACGACGACAACTAAAACTTGATAAGCACATCAGTAATGGTAAAAAAAAGTGAACTGAATAGCAATAATGGTTATGTACCTTGAACAACAGTAATGGTTGAATTTTCAACTGACAGTTGAATTCAAACAAATATAACAGATGAATCAACAATTGAATTTGATTCAATCGAATAATTGATTCGTTTTGTAATTGCTGTTAATTTCGCATAAGAATCAGTTCAATTTGATTAAGCAATACAGGGTTGGTTTAGAAGAAATTGAAAAAAAAAAATATGCAGCTGTTAATGGTGAAAAACTGAAATTTGAATTATTTGATTATAACGGATGTCACGTTTTTTAAGTGTTTTAAATGGAAAAGGAATCAACATATTTACTTGATTGGTAATTATATCATATATAACTCAACTAATTTCAGTTAATTAAGTGCAGTAATTTTTTGGTAGATGTATTTTTACAGCAACATTTTTTAAAAATACAAAATAAAAGTTGTTATAAAATGTAATTATGAAACTGTTGCTATAAAACTAGTAATTAGGCTCTTAAGTATGCTACTTGTGAATTTTACCCTAATGTTAAAGGGTAAATAGAAAAAAAAAATTATCTTTTTTTTGATGTGTCAAAAAGACAAAAATAACAATTAAAAATAAAAATTTAATTAAAAAATAAGTGACAACAAAAATCTCAGGGAGAAGTTCCAAATTTACCTTTATTGTTAATTAAAGTTACTTTTCAGCGTACTTTTTAAATTTTACATGCTTCATAGTATCTTAGTTGATCATCTTACTAAAAATAAATATTTCAAATTTATTGATCAATAACTAAGTTAATATAGAATTAATTAAAATTTTCTTATTTTTCTCCTACAATTAATGTACTCTTTGAAAGTTTAAACAAATTATCTTTACGTCCATTAATATGAATAAAGGGTGAACGTTCTATTAATGGTTTCTTAAACCTCGTGCAAAATAAAAAATGTTCAAACGGAGAAAGTAAATTTATTATATAGTCAAAGAGTGATATACAATGACAAATCCAACATCGTTGAAATTTCATGTCCATAATTTTACATGCTGTTAATTAGAAGTTGCTAGTACATATAATGTCATTTAACAGAGCATAATTATACCTTATACAGATCTGCACACTAAAAATTCATATTTGAAGGAGTACCATAGATGCAAACTTGTAGCAACAGAAAACCATAGTTGGCTTTTGATTTAATTTTGAATTAGCAAGTCAATAATTCATGACAACTTTATATTTAGATTTCATCTATTCAAACTTGTTGAGGTTTTTGTGTTCTTGTTTATGCTATATTTTCTGCGCTGAATAAAAAATTTATAATATTTCTCACTGAACCTCAAAGCAAATATCTATAATACACAAGTCTAGTTTTTAGACCTTTTACTAATTTGGAAATTCCACCAGACGAAAAGGATAGCTAGAATAACAAAAAGAATGCAAAAGAACTGGACGGCCCTTATGCAGAACCAGGAAGCAGCATCACAAGTACACCAATGTCGATAAACTCTTCTTCCACAGCTGTAGCAGAAATTGGCACCACACCTACATCCAAATGAAAAGAGTACCAGATTTAAAGTATGAAACTTGAAACCAGAAGAAGAATGTAAGAATTGCATAGGAGAGTACTCCATCTCGATGTGATACACAAATCGCAGAACTATGAGAAGCACTCACTGTCAGGAATTAAACACGGACAATATAAGACACTTAACATCTCACATATGCTGATATCTATGTCATAAACCTGGGTATATTTGAAAACGTAGATCTAAAGAGCAACTTCTTTCCTCCCAGATCATTGATTTAGCTTCATGGGCTCTGTTTTCTTTTATAACTTAGTTACAGGAAGACGAGATCCAAAATTGAATTTACAGAGGTCAAGCTTCATGATCTCACGTAAAATCCCTTCTTAGTGTTCATAACCGTTTTCTTCTCTCTTGTTTCTTTTCCGAAGTAAAAATAAACACAAAAATTTCATTTTTTGAGGAAATAAGCATTCAATTAGAGCTAGATACTTGAAAACTATGTGAGGAAAAGGTCTGGCTACTACGAGTAAATATCAGTTGGAGCAGTAACAAGACAAAAATTTCCGCTTGTATTACTTTCTTATCATGTATAAGATATTTCTTCTGCTCCTATTAGAGAACTACAAATCTACAAACTCGATGTGCCCTTCATACCTCTAAGCCTAACATTGTGGAACATTTATAGGCCTAAGATTTGATAGGCCTTTTCATCCCTTATTTTGAAGCTGCTAATCAACAACATATTAGCAATTTAGCCCCGTCTGTCAAGATACAAATATATGCAAGTCCTGGTTCATATTATTGACATTTCACCATTTTAAAATCCCATTAAGAAGATAACGGAATGCCACGACAAAGAGATAAAAGTCTTTTAAGAAAACTAATAACTAGATATATAGTGAAATGAGAGACCATTAACCTATTGATAGGTAAGAATTCTGCTGCCAAACAACTTCTTTTTGGTCCAGAAGTTCAGGGAGCCATGGATGCAGGGGAGAAATTAATATTACATACATTTTCTTTCTTTAGTTGTAATAGCTAAACTAAATCCTAAAGATCCCGTCTTTTCTGTCCACATCACTTTCCTAGGAGTTAAAACCTTACCAATCGATTACTTGTGCTTCAATCCCTAACTTCCGCCCTATACAGACCAATTCCAATTCAACAACAAGACACCTTGTGTTGAGTATGATTTCCATGAATCATAGACCCAAGATACTTGAAACTAGCTCTCTTCTGAATGGCCTGAGAATTCAGCTTCACAACCACGTCAGCCTCATTCGTCAAATCACTAAACTTACATTCCGTATTTCGTTTTGGTCCTGCTCAACCTAAACCCTTTACACTCTAGGGTCTGTCTCAAAGCCTCCCACATATCATTAATTCCTCCCCAGGACTCATCAATTAGCACTACATCATCAGCAAATAACATACACCAAGGTACCTCCCCTTGAATACGCCGCGTCAATACATCCATCACCAAGGCGAATAAAACCGGACTAAGAGTTGATCGTCTTCACACGGGCATACCTCTAGCCTCCAAGCACCTCCGCAGAACCTCCCGGACTTTGTCATATGCTTTCTCAAGATCGATGAACACCATGTGAAATTCCTTCTTCCTTTCCCTATACTCATCCACTAACCTCCTCACAAGGTAAATGGCCTCGGTAGTTGAGCGACCTGGCGTGAAATCAAACTAATTCTCGAAAATAATCGCAATCCTCCTCAACCTCAATTCAAATCACCCTTTCCCAAACCTTCATAGTGTGACTGGACAATTTGAAACCCGTTACAACTCTAAACGTACCCTTGTTCTTAAAGAGAGAATACTTTCATTTATTTAATTAGGTCTTTAAGATGCAGATTTATGTGTGGGCCTGATATTTTTCATGATCAATGCACGTAAAAATTATTAAGTCAAGGACCTCTACATGCTCTGCTCAAGTATATGTTTCTCCCTAACTTCTAATTAAAAAGTAATAATCTAGTGCACTAAAACTTCCGCTATGACAACAACTTTACCAATTATACGAGGCTGGCTTTCCTAATTTTCTAATAAAAACAGAGAGAATTATATGAACTACTACTACAGGGTTAGAAAATTTTTGTAGTTATATACCAAAACAATGTGCCAAAGAGCCAAAAGGTCAAGACCCCCCTATGATTCAAACCTCAGAATTAATCTATAAATATAATTTTATTTTTTTTTCAAGATGTATATTTTCATACAACTGTATTAACATAAAACACCTAAGAGAAAGGAAATAAAACTAACCTGCATTTAACAATTTTGCAACCTTCACTAAGTTCAACAAAATGCCGACACAGTGGACACCTTTTCCACTTTTTAAGCTCAGCAAGCACACCGAAAACGACATCGTTTGTATCCCTCAATTCCCTATTCTCTTCACACTGAAATCCAGCATGCCATGGAAGCTTACACTTAAAGCAAAAACTCCTCTTACAATTTGGACACTGCGAACGCTTCGCGTTTCCTCCACACTCATCCAAAATCAAAGCAGAACAATTCCTATGCGGACAGTAACATTGTGGTACCCCTAATACAGAAGACTCACATAACACGTCCGACCATTTAACAAACAGCTGGGGACCCACAAGATTCCGGCAAGAAATTGGGTCCAAAAATTGATCACAACTTAGGGATGGACAGGGAATTTTGCCAACGTTGTCTTCGAGCTTAACGGAAATGTATTTTACTATACAGTCGATACAGAAGGGATGAACACAGCGATTTTGATTGTTGAATTTTTTGTTGGGTAATAACATAGGCTCTATACAAATTTCGCAGGTGAATGGTTCAGATTCATCTGGTAATTCTTGTTCTTGATTTTGGTCAGTTTTTTGAAGTGTGTTTCCCATGATTATTAGTGTCAAAAATTGTGAGTGAAATGAGCAAAGGAAGGCTCAATTTATGGATAATAATTTATTCCATAAAATTTCCCTTCACGTATGACTTTCGCAGTTACGCCTTCTTTTCCAAATTAGCCGAACTTACGTGGACTTGGAATATCATAAGTCATTTACATGTTAATTTTTTATTTTTTTTAAGAGAAAAATTGTTTTCACCCCCAAATTATAGTCGAAAAGTCAAATTCATATTTAAACTATATAAGTAATTTATTACACATTTTAATTATAAAAAATAATACTTTTTACACCCTGTCATACATTACATCACCTGCATGTGGTATAGTATTTTACACGCGCTGCCACGTCAGCATAATCCGAAAAAATAAGGAAAAAAACATCGTTTTTATTCTAAACTATAGTCGAAAAGTCGAATTCACATCTAAACTATATAAGTAATCTATTACACACTTTAACTATAAAAAAGTGATATTTTTTATACCCTTTCAAGAATTACACCACTTGTGGGGTGTTTTACACGCGTTGTCACGTCAGCACCACGTCAGCATAATCCGAAAAAATAATAAATTTATTATTTTCATAATTTTTTCTTTTTTCTTTTTAATTTAATTTTTTTCCCTTCTTCTTCAATGTCTAAAACCTCTATTGTTGTTAATGTCCAAAACCTCCATTACCTCGATTACACCATACTTACCAGCATAAACTTTATCCCACCAACAAAATTACTATAACAATTAATTTCTTCTAACATTGTTCTTCATCCGTAACCCATCGTCTTTTCTTAAAAAAAAAATTAAAAAATTCTCAGCTATAATGTCTATTATTGTTTCAAAAAATGGTCACTCGACTATTGGCCTTTGTGTTTTAAATGGTAATGGCCAACACATTTCCATACTTTTTCTATTTGTTTTTAGCTGTAATGTAAAAAAAAAAAAAATGGTATCAAGCCTCATTTTTGGATGGATTAATAATTAACAGACAAAGAGGAGAAAATCGACGATGAATCAAATTTTTCCGACGAGAATTCACTGAAAAACATTCTTGCTACAAAATTTTATATTTTTTTTTTATAAAATTTGTTTTTACCCGTTTAAACATCAAATACAATTTGATTTTGTTCATTGTGAAATTGACATTAATTCGATGTAGGTGGAGGATGAATTGTGTTATTTGGGGATGCGGTTGAAATTTGGAGGTGGGGTGATGAAGAAATTGTGTTGGTTGGGGTGGGGGTGATGAAGAAGAAGATGGTTTAGGGTTGGGGTTGGAGTTTCGGGATGGGTGTGATAAAGAAGATGATGGTTTGGGGGTGGAGGGAGGGGGGGGGGGGGGGGGATGAAGAAGATGATTGTTTTGGGGTGGGGGGGGGGGGATGGTTGCTGGGGGTTGGGGAGGAGTATTTTAATTTTTTTAATTTTTTTTGCATTAATTTTTAATTTAAACGCGTCAATTTTTATTTAAATAATTATGTATTTTCTACGTCAGATCTATAGGGAGTAAAAAGTATCACTTTTTTATAGTTAAGGTGTGTAATAAGTCACTTATATAGTTTAGGTGTGGATTCGACTTTTCGATTATAGTTTAGGGTGGAAATGATACATTTTCCCTTTTCTTTTCTTTTTTTAAATACTTATCCTTTATTTTCCTATTAAAATGTAATTTTTTATTTGCCTTATTTAAAAAATTATGAAATAATTCATTATTTAATTTATTTTTTGTATTAATTATAGTCATTTTAAGTGTAGTTCCTAAAATACTACAGTAATTTATTACATTTCAAGAGTGCAAGCTTGCCGTGTGCGATTTCACAAAAACTCAACCCGTGTTGCTCAAATCAATTTAAAATATTTAACAAGAAACTTAATAATTATTGTATATTGATTTGAAATCATTAAAGTAACTTATAAGTTTGTGATTTAAAAATTTATTACTTGTGATATAATAATAAACTTATCATTCTATTTATTATTCTAACTTATCAAATCAATGCACAAATAAAAATGGAGTAAGCGAGTACTTTTCATGATTTAATACTCAGGTCTCAGCCTAATTGAAATTTGTCACAAACAATAATCTTGTAGGACACAAAAAGAAGACCACTACAATTTAAATACCACTACTTAAGTTCAAGAACTATTCACTAACCATATAGTAATGAGTATTACACCCCAAAAAATTTTCATATATTCGTCATTTCAATTTAATTTTCTTACTTTTGTTTTAGTCTATTTCAAAAAAATCATTTCTTTTCCTCTTTAATAATTTTTAAATTTAAGTTTTTTCTACTTTTTTAAATTCTATATCAATGCAAAATATGACAAACAAGTTGAAACAGAAAATGTAAACGACCACTACCTTAGCAATTCAATTTACACACAAAAGTTACTTGTCATTTTCACCCTCGTATGTACTCGAAACTTAAATCTTTCTTCCTTTTTTTTTTTTTTAACCATTTTTGACAGAAAGAAAGATATAAGTTTGGAGTTAGTAATTTACAAGGAAGGATATAAGATAAATTCGGAAGCGATCTTTGCATTTGCTGAGAAACTTCGTTCAACTTATAACACACTCATATAGGAGAAAAAAAATGGAAAAAAAGATTTGGTAAAAATACAAAATATTTCTGTTTTATTGAATTAGTGAGAAAATACAGGTTAATAAATGTAGGAAACTTCTGCGATGATTCCTCTTTTTCTATTTTTTGGTACCTACACGCTTTAAGTAAAGTGCATGGCAATTATCGTACTAAATAAGGAAAGAATATGATAAGAGAAATATAACTATATTCACACTTTAATGTTTGTATATTAAATTAATTAAAATATGAAACGTGTCACCTTTATCTCTAAGAATAGGAGTGCTAATTAGCATAAACATTGAATGATTAAAAACTGCAATATGTTTTGGATTGTTAAAATTTATCTATATATAGTGTTGGTTATTGTCATCCAAAGTAGCTTAAATGCACTAATTCTGCTGCAATTAAGAGCGGGTTTTAGATTAGGGCAAACAACATAAATTTCGATATTTTGAACTTTAATCATCGAAAATTCTGATGTTTTATAGAATTACTTAAAATTTCGATTTTGAATTCGTCGAGATATGTAATTAGCTCCTGATACCTCTAACAAAGAACAATTTTTTCTTTGTAAAGATACATTATAATTAGCTCCTGATATAATCTTTTCCGATTTTGGATGTATCAAGATATTTAATCTATCCAATGAAGATATATTTTTTCTTGTAAAGATACATAGTTAGCTCCCAATATATTTTTGCCGTTGGATTTATTGAGATACATAATTAGCTTTCGATAGATATATAATTAGCTGAGATTTTTATATTACTTTATAAGAATAAGAATCTATATAAATATGATAAGTTAAAGATGTATATTTATGTTATTTATGTAAAATAGTGTGGGTTTAAGGCTTTGTGAAACTCGTGGGATTCTTGATAGAACTTCTTTGAAACGGCACAAAACACCGATCTGTTTTGTTTTCTTTGCGTTTGCGTGGAGAGTACTGAGGCTCTTTAATTAGCACCAAATTAACACATTCTAAGTTCCCAACAATCATTAATTAATCTATTTCTGTTACTATAAAAGGGCAAAAATACAACTATTGATTGATCAAAATATTCAAATATTGAATGACATTTATACACTTCTTAAAACGAAATGCTCTCTAAAACTTATTAATTTCATATCACATTTTGTGAAAACTAAAATCCTA
Source organism: Capsicum annuum (assembly GCF_002878395.1). NCBI lineage: Eukaryota > Viridiplantae > Streptophyta > Magnoliopsida > Solanales > Solanaceae > Capsicum > Capsicum annuum. The sequence goes on from NC_061118.1 coordinate 169,641,257, forward strand.
AAACTAACGTAACACTCCCACTTCTTTTTCTTTTTGAAATTTATTAGGTAACTCATTTTTCAATCAAAATAGTTATTCTTATGAATTTTTAAGATATTAGGTTCAACCAAAATAAAACTTGGACGTGTTCAATACGATAGAAAATGTTTTTCAAGAATATGATTTGAAGATAATATATTTTGCTTACTCAGAACAAAAGAAGAGAGGTGTGAGATGAGAGGTAGGGGTGTGGGGTAGTGGGGATGGGGTTACAAGTGTGGAACTGAATATGAGGTGTGTTAAAAGGAAAAGGGTATATCATTAATATGAAATGTTATTTGAGAACTTATTTTTCCTACTTCTACTTCTCCAAACTTAGACCAAAACATGTCATGTATTTAAAATAATATTAAAGTGAATTTAGAGCTAAAAGGGCTCCTTTTTTTTTTTTTCTTCAAAAATATTAAAAAGGAAAATTAATTTCTAGAAAAATCAAAAGAAACAAGTCGTTATGGAGTTAGCGACTCATAAATCGCCGCCCACAACTACTTACGAGTCGCCAAAGCATCAGCGACTTGCAAGAAGGAGAGCACATACAACTTTGAGCAAGAAATTTAAAGTGAATTGTGGGACCCACCGTATGATATCATTCTCCACTCACTTTTCTTCTTCTCTCCTTGAGAGTCAATTTTCAAATACTTTCTCTTCTCAAAATTGTTAGTCACTTTTAATTTTTTGCAAGTTAATTTGAAGATTACACTAATTAGATGTTCTAAAATTAAAATTTAGATATTCAAACAATATACGAAAAGTACTGTAAATTATTATTTTTTTCATATCAACATAACAAAAAAATATATCTTAAAATAACTTTCGTAAAGAAAATTGTGACAAGTATTTTAGAAATGAGGAAATATCTATTTGACCATAAACTTTGAATATATGATAGTTTTGTGACTTTTACTCACAAAATTTTATTTATTTTTCAAATAAAATGCATGTCCAAAGTCTAAAAACAACTTCAAATTTTCGAGTTTCAATTTCAAAATCTATGATCAAATCAAGCTTTATTTTTTGTGATTGACTGAGAATTGAGATAACCACAAATTAAGTGGCTTCAAGAGTCCTATGAAACTATGAAAGTGGACTTGCGTTTGATTTGAGACAATGCTCATAATCCTTAACACTAATTAAACCCATCCTTTAATTTGTAAAAAATTGATTCTCGTAATTTCAAAGTAAATATATGTACAAGTATATAATGTTTTGATGACTTATTCATTTGCACCTTTTGACTCTTTGTTGTTATGAACCACACATTAAATTGTATGTGATTCAATTATAAACAGGTTCATGTTTCACACAAATTTAAAAAGTTTCTTCTGAAGTTTGGTTAATATTTGGAAATGGAAATATGTGCCAATACCATGAAATTGACCACCTATATGAAAAAAGACATAGCTACCTCACATGTAGAATGGTTGATTTGCCATGCAAGTCGCTGATGCTTAGGCGACTTATATGTCGCTGATACTTCGGCGACTTCTAAGTCGCTGTGGGCTAGCCGGCCAGGCGACTTATAAGCCGCCGACCTCTCAGTGATTTTTCTCTCTTTTTTTTTCTTTCGAAATCAATTATCTCCTTTAGTATTTTTGTTAAAAAAAAAAGCCCTTTTGGCTCCGAATTCATATTAAAATAGGCTTAACTTACAAAAAAGTGAGTTATACCTTTTTTCGGTTAGCAAAAAGTGGATGACGGAGTTAAATTTTATAAAAAGTGTAAAATTCACTTTTTTGTGAGTTATCCTTCTTATTTATATATAACTCACAAAAAAATGAGTTATATTTATAAAAAATATAAGACTCACAAAAATAGTGAGTTGTATATTGAACATAAAAACTTTTCCTTTCTTGGATCCTTTACCTTTATTCATCCGATTCACCTCCAAATCCTACAAATTCCACATCGATTTTCCACTGGTCCCCCCTTCCTGATACAAATTTTGTTGCTTGTTAATCATTGGTCCTACATCATTGTTGTTTCGTGCTTGAAAATAAAAAATTATTCGCCTAGATATTTAAATATCACGTGCGAGGCACGTGCAATTAAACTAGTATAAATAAGAAGGATAACTCATGAAAAAGTAAATTTCACACTTTTTATAAAACTTAACTCCGTCATCCCCTTTTAGTTTATAGAAAAAGGTGTCACACCCCTTTTTCGCTCGAACGGATCCGAGGTCGAAGGATTTTTCCAGTTAAAGTGACGGTATTGAATAGGGATTAATTTATTAATAGAGTCGCCACTTGGAATTGAGTAATGGTGTTCCAAGTCACCTTATTAAATCCCTAATCAAAAGGAAATGACTCTTATTTGGTCTGTGAAAACAAAAGACCGGGTAAGGAATTCTGTTGACTGAGGGAAAGGTGTGAGGCACCCCTCGAGTCCCGTGGTTCTAGCACGGTCGCTTTTATTGACTTATCTTGACTAAAACTATTTTTGATAAATTATGTTGAGGCCTAAGTTTGATCATTTTAAAACATGTCTATTATCTTATATATAAATCGGTAAAAGTTAATTTTAGAAAAAAATTATGAAGGTGCATTATTGCATCCTTGATATTTTAAATGTCTTGAAAAGATGTGTACACCGCATTCTTAACTGAGACGAAAATTAAAATTGTGTCTAAAAGTTATCTAGCGTTAGAAAACAATAACTTATCTCTTGTAAACTCATAATAATTATTTATTCGAAATGTGATTTGACCTTAAAAGAAATTTTAACTAAAGTAGTTAACTAATTAACAATTAAACTTTAATAGTAACAATGAATAAAATAATTCATTTCTTGAAGTTGAAAACACGTTTAGATAATTTCAAAATAGAGTAATAAGATTTTTTTTTTCACCATTTTAAAAATCTTATTTTATTATTCTGACTACCTTAACTAACAAGAGATTTAATATAAAACAATTCCACTTTCTTTTCATACTAAAGTCACGACACCGAACATAACAAAATAAATAACAATACAACAAAATACTATCCGGTTTCAAAAAGTTTTGCTAGAGAAAGGAGAAATTCCAGTCAGATCTGTCAGTTGTTGGCCAGAATCAATTAGTGAAGGAACAAAAATGGAGTCGTAACAATTTTTAATGGTGTATCGGCCGGAGAAAATAGTATTTTCGGTGATGATTCCTTTGTTTTACCGGCAAGCTGCAATAAAAAACAAAAGGACGATGATGGTCGGAGCGGCGCGGGGAAGGGGAGTCGCGGGTTGGCGATGGGCAAGGGGAGAGGAAAGGAGGTGGAGCGTGGCTGGTTGATTCTCTTCTATGGAGTTCCGACCAGATTTGACCGGTATCGAAAAAAGGGCAGCGCCTGTGGCTAAAGGAAGTCAATTCCGGCGAATTTCGGGGATTTCCAACGAATAGGTTGATAGATTTAATTGTTCCTCGCCACATTCTTTTCTCGTTCTTTTTCTATTACCATTTTTTCATTTTTTATTTTAGTTATATCTAAATCCAGTGTATCAGTGTATAATACTATGGATGTAAATAATGTGTGATGCTGTATCAATAGTGCGTTGCATTAGAGCATAATGTAGTGGATATAAATTATAAAAAAAAAATATTGTTTGTGCATATAATAGTTTTTATCTATTTTCTATTCATCTGCTCTTCTTTCATTCTAAAATTTTACTAAATATTAACATACAGTGTTTATATTTTTGATACACATTTACTGAACAAGTAGAAAAATTTAGATTCACAGTATAATATATGATAATAAAAGTTCACATAATCGGATATAATCATTAACATAAATTTAAATATCATTCAGTTTTACTATAAAATTCATAAAGTGGATGACACAAATAGAATAAGAACTGTTGATAATTAAAACAGAAGATTCGAATATTTTCACCGGAAACTTGAACAAAAAACTTCAACTTCAAACTTTCACTGTATTTTTTTCTCTCTCTCTGTTTTATGATAATTTTTTTCAGTGTTTTTCAGATGGTATAGGAATAGTACGTAGTTTTGTCTGGGTGAGAAAAGTCCTTTTATACAGGATTTTTGAGGGGGGAAATAGGGGAGGGAACAATTATTATCAGATAGGGTAGGTAATTTAAATTTTAAAAATAAAATTTCCCACTTCTTTTTTATTTAATTAAAAATAAATAAATAAATCTATTAATAATAAATAAATATAAATAATAAATAAATGACTAAGATAATAAAATAATAATAATAGCAATAATAAATATAAATACTAATTTATTTATTAAAATTTAGAAAACAAAAACATATATTATTATTTTTAATATCTAAAAATTAACTTTACTTAATTATATACTTCTTAACTAAAATTTATAAAAATAAAAATAAGAATTTAAAATAATATTATATTAAATATAAATATATATACCGAAAAATAAGTTAGAATCCGAGGAGGATCAAAAATCACGTGTCTACATTTTTGTCCCTTTTTGTGTGAAATCTCGAAGAGTTTTCATACAAAGAAGTAGACAATATGATTTTTGACGCTCCAATTATTTGAAAGGTAAGGATAAAATAAAAATTAAAAATAAAATTAAAATATGATCGAGTCCTAGTTTTTGAACATCCTACCTATTCCGGGTTATAAGGGAATCGGGTCACGAGTAGTTCAAATGTGATATGGAGTGAAAGAAAAAAAATAATAAAAAAATAAAGTCGAGTGAGATTTCGTTGAGTTTTCGATTGACGACTTCTGCTTTCACATTCAACTGACTAATAAAAATCAAAAATGAAAAATACAAGTAAAAATTGCAATCTCTAGAATCTTGATTCAAATCTTCATGACTTGAACTTGAAAATTCATCCAATTATTCAGACGGGCTCCTGACTTTCGATTTCTTCACCCTGTTCTTCAGGCGGGCTCCTGGATTTGCTATTTCTTCATCCTGTTCTTCAGGTGGGCTCCTGGACTTGCAATTTCTTCAACCTGTTCTTTAGGCGGGCTCCTGGACTCAAAGCAAATAATAAAACCGAAAAATAACATCCAATTTTTCAGGAGGGTCCTGGATATAAAATAAATTTCGATTCTTCAGGAGGGTCCTGGATATAAAATAAATTTCCATTCTTCAGGAGGGTCCTGAACATAAAATAAATTCCATACAACAGAAATAAAATTTTTACCCCAGTTTGTACTGGAAAAATTTATGTGTCACTGGATCTTAATATACCTCACAAAGAATAAAGTTTATCATGACCAAGATCCAGTTTCGGATGTTGTAATCATGCTTCTTGCATTGAGAGAAGTATGAAATTGCATCTTTTATCTGAAAACAATTATTTCATCTCTGTTCCAAATAAAGAAAAATTGTGAATTTTAAAAAATGTGGTGGTTGGTTTGTGGCATTTGGCTTTTGAAGTGGCCGCTCTCGCACTTGTCATGCTCAACTCTTTTCCAATCCATGATAAAATTCATTGAATTGTTATGCCTCTAACTCAGAATTCTGACTACTGAGATCCTCAACTCAAATCATATTTCTGTTGTATGATGCTTTTGAGTTTAACTTCCAATACATCCCTTAGATTTTCATGAGTTTAAAATGGTTAAATCACAATCATCTTGAGTACCTTACTTTTACTTTGAAAAGTTATCTCTATGCATCGACCCTTTGTCTTGCTTTGTATCCTTAAAAGAGTTGGTAGCGAGTTTGGAGTCCTTTCTCATTCGACTTGACGTGAATTTGACTCAAAAGACAATGAAAATTTTTTGTTTAATGACAAGGACACAAAAAATCAAAAATTAAAATAAAACAAAAAGAAAAAGACAATGGGCATCTCTTCTTCAAAATTAAGAGAAAACTTATATGAATGGGAAAACCGATTCTGGTGATTATGGCATGCATTTTGAATCAAACAACCAGATCTACCCACACCAATCATTACAACTTTTGTTCACTTATTGAGCTTGAAATTAAGTCAATCTTGAACTTGTTCCTTCTTGATAACAACCTTTCTTCGGCTAGTGGCACCTCAATGGGTTTTTGCCAACGAGCCTATATCCTTTTTATTTCTGTCTCAGCTCACAGTTGTCTTATGGTGCCCAAAAGGGTTTTCACCAATATGACTCTCATTTTCATTTTTTTTAAATAAACACCAAAAATATGAAATATCATGCACTCATAACATGTTTAGCCTTGACTTTCTCAAAGATTGATCTGAAGGTATTTCTTTGGTTGTAACTTGACTTTTGGATAGGGGTTAGAAAGAAAGGTCGGCATGAGGCTCAAAAATTTATATAACATTGGGTGAAACATACAACTTTTGTAATCGACTCTTATTAAGGAAATAAACTTTTTGCCCCAGTTTTATCTCATTCTGGGTAATTTGAATTTTCTTTTGGTTGGACCGAACTCCGGAGTAGGGCTGCCTACGTATCATGTTATAACAAGAATCAGGTCAAACGTAGTTCAGGAAACATCATTCTCTTGTTTGATTTTAATTTTTGATTGATTTTTTTTTTTCAACTTTTTTTTCTTTTTTTTTTCTTTTCTGACTTTAATTTGATTCCAAAGAGGGGTACGAAAAAATAAAAGCTCAAAGGGGTGGTTGATATATTATTCGGATAGTAGAACAAAATGCCTTCATCATTTCAAATCTTTAAAAATGTAAGTACAAAACATATATAACATAATTGTACATGAATATCATACATAATATCTTTTAACTGCATCAACATTGGCCGGCATTCCTTCCATTTTGCCTTCTATATCAGTCAAATATAATGCGCCATTAGGTAACACTTTCTTCACCATGAATGGTCCATGACAATTAGGAGAAAATTTGCCTTTGGCTTCAAGATGATGAGGTAGGATACGTCTTAGTACCAACTGACTAACTTCAAAATGTCTGTGGCGCACCTTTTTGTTATATGCTCGTATCATTCTCTTCTGGTACAGTTGTCCATGACATAATGATGTCAATCTTTTTTCATCTATCAAGCTTAATTGCTCCAAACGAGTCTTGACTCATTGGTCCTCATCAATTTCAGCTTCCATAACTACTCGAAGAGATGGAATTTCAATCTCTACAGGTATAACTGCTTCAGTTCCATACACTAACAAGTAAGGAGTTGCACCAATTAAAGTCCGAACTGTAGTACAATAACCCAACAAAGCAAAAGGTAACTTTTTATGCCATTGTTGGGAACCCTGCACCATCTTACGGAGTATTTTCTTTAAGTTCTTGTTGGCAGCTTTTATAGCTCCATTCGCTTTTGGACGATAAGGAGTTGAATTTCGATGCATAATCTTAAATTGCTGGCACACTTCTTGCATCAGATGACTATTGAGATTCGCAGCATTATCTGTGACAATTATCTTTGGAATGTCGAACCGACAAATGATATTGGAGTGAATCAAATCAATCACCACTTTCTTAGTCACTGACTTGAAAGTCGCTGCTTCCACCCACTTCGTGAAATAATCAATAGCTACCAAGATGGACCTATGTCCATTCGAAGCTTTTGGTTCAATTGGTCCAATTACGTCCATTCCTCTGTAGACACGTGATTTTGTCCCTCTCAAAAGTTCGATTTTATTCATTTTTACCTTATCATATCATGTACCCTTACCCACGTGATTACATCCCACAAAAATACAAAAAAAAAAGTAACTCTCAACAAAATCCCTAACAAACTTTTATTTTTTTAACACCCTAACAACCTTCTCCAATAAGAAACTGACAAATCACCACCTCACCACCCCATACCCTACCCCCCATACCCGCGTGTACCCCACTACCCATCCACTCTCACAATTCACTCTACAATATATACTCTCACAATCACACAAAAAAGGACCATCAGGATCCAAAAAAAACAAACAAAAAGGAGCAGATCTCAAAATTTTATTTGCCTTTCTTCTCCAAAAACGGACCACTCCATTAGCATACACAATACACACTCATCTTCTTCTTTGCTTCCGATCTACACTCCCCCTCACGATTTACATTACACACACAATACACAGACAAAAAAAATGGAGGGATAGTCATTTTTGATTTTGGGTCACTGTTCCGGCGACCCAGTCACCGAATTTCGACACTTTCCGTTAGCTCGATTCCTTCACAGCTGATCGGAATCCACACATATGCATGCACACAGAGAGAAAATTATGGTTGAAAGATTGAGAGAGGAAGAGAGATCGAGAAGGAATAGAAAAACGAAGAGGAATAGAAATGGAGAAAAGGAGGAGAAGAACGAGTTGATCGGGATAGAGGGATTTTATAGTTTTCTGGTGAGATCTCGCCGAAGATCTGCCGGGAAAACTCACCGGAGAGCTGGAAATACAGCAGCAATAATAACCAGCTCCAAAGCCCTCCTAAAACCCGATTAAACTAGTGTCCAATTACTCCGTTGCCATCACTGTCACTGTCCAATGACGGGTATCTACTGGAAAAGCATTTGAGTCGACGTCTTTGTCCTGTTTCAGCAAAATATATCATTAAATGGGAGAAAATCCTAGAAATTGGTCCCATTTGTTTTAACAGGGTCGTATCAGTGTTATCTCTGTCTTTTATTTCGGCTAGATTCGGGCTTTGCTTTGCGATGCCGAGTGGTATGAGACTGTTTGGGGTCGAGTTTGGTCGTTGTTGAGGTTCGTCTCGGGGTTTCAGAATGACAAAGCTCCTTTATTCAATGAAAACTGATTCCTCAAATTGAGGGCTGACGGGTTGTAGAGTCAAGATTCGTTGAGTCCATGAAGCAGCTTCAGTCGAACGATCTGATTTGAAATAAAATTAAGGTCCAAATTCTTCAACACTATCTTTCTCATTTTATCTGTGATGATATCCTTGATTTATGTGGTTCATGTTTGAGTTTGACGGTTAATTTTTGACAGTGCGTTTGAGCCTCTTTTGTTATCGTAGTTGATCTGTTTATTTAATTGATGTTGATCATGACGTTGGTGATTAGGCTATGTTGGTTTGAGGAATGAGTTTGATCATGTTTTAATGGGTTGATAAAACAAATTGGTGTGGAATTACGATATTGATAAAATGATGAATTTGGGTTATTGATGGTTTTATTGTTACTTTTTATTCAACTCGGAATAAACATGAATAATGTTGGTGAACTCGATAGTGTCACGATTTTAGGTCGCTAATTGGATATGCAAATGGTAAGCTCGGGTAGGCAAGTTTAGGATTAGTGTAATGTGGGAATGATTGAAATATTTGTTAAATGTTTTGTTTATCGTATTTGGAATGTGTATTCATTTAACCGGGGAATGCCCCGAAGAATTTTGTACGCAAAGGATGCTCGTGATCAAGGCTCGAGGCATCGGGTAGAGCATAGTTTAGGACTAGTGTAGGTTATTTCAGTATTTTTATTTCGGGTTGTAATAATTGGACTGGACTTTACATTTTTGTCTTGTTTTGGTATTGTTTGATTATTTTGCGTGCTTTTGTGTGGTTTATGCCTTTGTAACGTCAATTTAGCCGATACGCTCTGCCAAGCGACCGTGGTTGAACCACGGGATCGAGGGGTGCCTAACACCTTCCCCTCGGTCAACAGAATTCCTTAGCCGAAATCTTTGTTCGCAAACCAGTTTAAGAGTCAAATGGTTTCGAAAGGGATTTTCTAAAGGTGACTTGGCACACCGGATTATGCCAAGTGGCGACTCTGATTAAAAAATGTAAATAATCCTTTTCCGAAATAAATTTTCATTTCTTGTCACTTAAATAATAAAACCCTTTCGAACTTAAAATATCCATTTTTTTGAGTACGTGAAAAAGGGGTGTGACAGCTTCTGGCGACTCTGCTGGGGACTTCAATGACAAGTTTTTAGAATTCGAGCTATTTTTGGAGTCGTATCGGATTTGTTTGGCATTACGAGTGTATAAGCGTTGTTTGTGGTTATTGTTTGTGTTATTTTCACTTTTGTGCTTTTTCGTGCTCTTTGTTTATAGAATTTATCCTATGCGTTACCGCTTTATATCTGTCATCATGAGTCCACCCCCCGACCTTCTTTTTGCAACAAGTTCGTAGTACACGTGTTGTACACAACCTCTAATTGAGTCACCCTTATTTTAGGGGGGGAGCCGTCGGTGTTATGGAGTAGGTGGAAAGCAAAGCAGCCACTATCAACCATACGCTCCCCCGAACAGCCTTGTTAGTAAACCACAACGTAGGTCAGCTTTTAGGTCATGCTTATGTGCATCATACAGAGACCTAGCGGGAACCACATGGTCCTTTGTAGGAGACTCACCTCTAAAGCATCCCTACGTGCTAACTATTGCATTTTTAAGGGTAACATGGTCATTTGACGGACTGATTTTTGAAAAAAAAATATATTTTTAGGAGTAAGGTGCGTAGGCAAAAACGAAAAAGAAAAAATAGAAAAGGTAAGTCGTAAAGAATGAAAAAGAAAAAAAGGGATGTCGTAGTTTATTTCAGAATTCTTTATGGCTTTGGTTCTTCACAATCCAAAAACTCAAAAAGAAAAAAAGTTTTGTTTGCCTTTTCTACTTATTCATTAAAAAAAACAATACCAAAAAGATTTTTTCCTTCATAATTGGTAGTGTCAGTCTTAGTTAAAGTGTCTAGCTGAAAATCCAAAAGTTTTTTTTTCATTTGTCTTTGGTAGTGTCTCCTAAGTTAGGGTCAATTTATTAGTTAATCGTTAATTGTCCAATCTGGATGAGCTACGCATACTTGATTCCCTTTCCTTGGGTTGGGATACGTTGGCAACCCTCGGTGGGTCCGGTAATTCTTTGTGTTAGCCTTTGTCTTAGTATTAGCCTAGGTCTCTCGCCCCGTAATCTAGAGTTGTTTGCCAAGTAGACTGATTTCGCTCAGTACTTCTGTTCGACAAATTGGAGTCATGAATGTGGTCTGTCCCATCGACATATGTTGGCGTCAAAATCCCAAGGGCTGGGAATCTTCTAATCCTGTCGAATTTTTGAGATAACGTCTTATGTGTTATTACAGGATGGATTTGTCCACCAAGTCTAGAGTTCTGATGGTTGTCAAGGTACCCAAAAAGTTAATCAAATGGTGGGAAATGTTTAACTATGTTGATCAGCAAAAACTGGTTAAAATATTAGGTGATCTTACGAAACTTCTGCATGTTTCCCCTCATCCAGATTTAATAGAGGCTTTGTTGACGTTTTGGGATCTGAGTAGTTTGGTATTCAGGTTTGGGAAATGTGAAATGACTCCTACTTTGGCAGAAATATCCGGTTTGTTGCATTTGCCCTATATCGAGAAGGACATGATCCGAGCACGAAATCATACTGGCGTGAGATTTTTGCAGTCTTGTGGTTTAAAAAGTAAGGATATGCGTTTGGTTTGTTTAAGTGACTCGTGGGTTTCCCTAGATTTTTTGTTCGCTAGATTCGGGCCCTTAGAAGGTTTTGATTGTTTTTGGGATGAATTTCATGTGACTAAGGAGAAGTGGGAGAGAAAGCGTCTTGAAGTCTTCACCCTCGCTTTGTTAGGTACTTTAGTGTTTCCACTAGAAGAAAGACGTATTAATACCCGTTTGCAATCTATGGTGATGACCCTATTTCATGAGGATCAAAACAACAAGGGCATTAATCAAAAGGGCAGGTTCACTCTCATACCCATGATCTTAACAGAAATATATAAGGCTCTAACCGAAGTGAAGGGGGGAAGGAGATTTTTTGAGGGCAGTAACCTGATATTGCAATTATGGATGATGAAGCATTTGCATGCCCCTTCTTTAGTTAGACCAGACGTGTTAGATCGTTGTATTCCCAATCGAGTGAAAGCCATGGACTCCAGGTTGCATTTGGATAAATTTTTGTTACTCGTGGAAGTCGACGCTTGGATTGAATTTTTTGAGTCGAGAACCAGGGATAAAATTTTATGGACTTATCTGTGGCTTCGACCTAAGGTAGTATTGTTGGGTTGTCAGACACAGTTCCCTTTAGTTATGTTAGGGCTCAATTGTACTAGACCATACAGTCCTTCTAGGGTAATGCGCTAGTTGGGTAAGCTGCAGGACGTGCCACCAGCAGTGGATCTTTTGAAGAATGTTGAGTACTTCAAAGACCAAGCCTTAGGTGAGAGCAAGTACGAGCAGTTTTGGAAGCATGCAACAAAGCTGGGTGTGGACACACTCAAAGAAAGTTTGGATAATCCGGGCCACACTCAGGGATATGAGGTTTGGTTTCAATCTATCCCTCGGGGTATCATTCAACCCTTACTAGCGCAGCTTAGAGGGAGAATACAGGAAGAATGCATAGTAGACGATCATCACGATGAAAGTGTAGGGTCCAAAGTGGAAACACTGAGGGTTCAGCTAGCAGATTTGTTCAAGACGGTAGAAAGGTGTCAGAATAATCTTTCCAGGTGCACTTCTCATGTGGTAGGAATACGAGCCCGAAGATTCTTCCGAATATTAGGGTGTCTTTACAGGATATGCTACAAAGTTTAAATGGGAGAAAAAGAACTTCAGAGGCAGGTCCATATAAGCCAGGGTTATCACGTAGAGCATCAGTCTGAAAGAGCACTTCTTATCTTTATTCAGTTTGAGTCTTTTATGTATCTGTCATTGTAGGGTGGTGTCTGCTTTAAGTCAAAGTCAAGTTGTTTTTGGTAGTAGAGTCTTTATTAGTAATTTCACCTACGTCGTCTTAGGGGTCTATAATTTTTTTTCGTATTTGTTGTTTAGTTTTAAAGTGGTCCTAAACTTTTGTACGTTTTTGTTGTTTTCTTTCTTCAAAATGTTTTGATGTTACGTCTTTCCTTGGTTTGTTTATTTTTATTTTCGCAAAAAAAAAGTGGGTAATGTTTATGCACATGCTGCCCGAACTACGTAAGATCTGATTCATGTAAAACATGATACGTAGGCAACCTACTTTTGGGTTCGATCTAATCATTTTGTTTCGTTGTTTTTCATTATTTTTCCTCTTCTAAAGAAAAACAAAAGCCATAAAGAATGATAAAATAAAGGTAGATAACGAGAGAAAAGAAAAGAGCGGAGATGGATACGAAAAAATATAATAAATAATAATAATAATAATCAGTATAGATAAAAAAATAAGTGTAGACAAAATTAGGATGATGTTAAAATGACCTCGCTACCCTCAAAAGCTGGTAGAAATGAGCATGAATTTAGGACAATTTTACTAATGTGATTCCCATACTTGTTGTGTGCCCTAATCCTAACGGATGTCGTCTTTGATGAGCATGTTCTTTCAGATAACAGTGGTAGGTTTGCAGCACTCTGGCTAGTCACCCATACTTCACTAGATCCAAAGCAAAGCTCGCCATGGCTAGCAGGGAGATTGAAAATTCGCTCATTGACCCAGATCAGGATCACAGGGAAGAAAGTTCTCAACACAATGATAAGGTAGTAAGGCTCAGGCAACAATTGATAGATTTACACCGGGCATGGGCCAGCAGAATGCCTCCTCCTCCGCTCCCTGAAGGTCTTGGGAATATCTCTAACTGCCCACCGTTCTCTCAGGCGCAATTCTCTATTCCTACTGAGTCACTCCGCAACATTATTATCCTAGCAGTTCTGGTGTGCCCTTGGCAGCTCCCCAATCAAGACCAGCAGCTCAGCCAACGCCACCGATCACCCCGATATTCGTGGCTTCGCCACCATATAAAACTCTCATATATGCTGTGCGTCCCACAATGAGGCTTCCTAGGTCTGCCAGTGAGCCAGTACTGAAGGTTCCAGATAGTCAGTATTATGCCCCTGAGCCTGCTTTGCAAATAAATGAACCGTGTGGGTACACTCAGCTGCCTGCATTTGATACGGAGAAACCTGTCACAACAGAGGAACAGGATATCATAGCCCGGAAATTGAAAAGTTTAGAAAAAGCTATGAGGAATTTGCAAGGTATCGGAGATTATAGGAGTGTTTCCTATAAAGATCTTTGCATGTTCCCATACATCAACCTTCCCCCCGGTTTCAAGATGCCTAAGTTTGAGAAGTATGCAGGACACGGTGACCCCGTTGCACACTTGAGACGTTATTGCAACCAGTTGAGGGCTGCAGGAGGAAAGGAAGAACTGCTCATGGCCTTCTTTTGCGAGAGTCTCTCTGATCTGGCCTCAGAATGGTTTATTGATCGAGACATCGATAAATGGAACAGCTGGGATGATTTGGCTTCTGCATTTATTCAACATTTTCAGTACAACATCGACCTGATTTCGGATGAAAAATTCTTAGTCAACATGAAGAAAAAGAGCACTGAAGGTTTTAGGGAATACGCGATAAGGTGGCGTGAACAGGCTGCCAGGGTAAAGCCTCCAATGAAAAAAAGTAAGTTGGTAGAAGTTTTCATTCAGGCGCATGATGAGACCTATTTTCAGCATTTACTTCCGGCAATGGGAAAGTCTTTTATGGAAGTCCTCAAAATGGGGGAGATGATAGAGGACAGAATTAAGATCGGCCGAATAGTGAGTTTTTCCGCTTTAAAAGCCACCACACAAGCGATTCAAGGTAGATCTGGCGCATTTGGAGGTAAAAAGAAGAAAGAGGACGTGGCGACTATTGTAGCTGGAACCCAATCCTATCCCAAAAGACCACCTCGCCCCTATCCCCAATCTCAATCCCAAGTCTACACCCAAGCTCCATATATTCCTCCCCACCATTACTACCCTCCACAAAACCCTTTATATTTCATTCCACCACCCCCGTACCCAGTATATAGCGCGTAGCCATATGCCTAAACCCCTTCTTACCCGCAATGGCACGCGCAAGCTCCACAAAATCGCCCATTCGCTTCACCAAATTACCAAAACCTCTCCAGACCCAGTTTTCATCCTAGGCCCGAGTATAAGAAAGAGAAGGCGGTCAAAAATCAATTCACACCTCTTGGGGAGTCATATGCTAGTTTGTTTGATAGGTTGAGGAAGTTGAAGGTTTTAAGCCCAATTCAAGAAAGGCTTTCAAATCCACCGCTGAGGAATCTCGATTATTCTTTAAGGTGTGTGTACGTTTTTGATATGCCAGGCCATTATATCGATAAATGCTGGCATTTAAAGAGAGCTGTCCAGGATTTAATTGACATAAATCAGATGCTGGTCCAGGCGCCAAAGGGTCCAAACATTAACCAGAATCCGCTGATAACCCATGATGAAGCCAATATGTTAGAATTGATATATGATGGGAAAGAGTCTCCAAGGGGTTATAAGCCTATTATCAAGATACAGACCATTGAGGAGAAATCGGTGAATGTAGCGGAGTCTTTGAAAGCAATGTCATTAAACCGAGAAGGAATGAGAGAAGATAAATCCCTAGAAAGTACAAAGAAACCCCTGATCACAGTACAAGGCGCCAGAAGGTATGTTGATTTAAGTCAGGATAAACCTAAGTTAACAGTGGTGGGAGCTCTGAGTCAGCCCATCTTGACGGTGAAAGGAGCACTGGCAGTGCCTATGGTCCTCAAACCGGTGACCCAACCTCCGATAGTTGATACGAAAAGAGTTTCCTAGAATTATGGGCGGACTGTGATGACCTATCACGGGAAAGAAGTTGTGGAAGATGTAGATGAGGTAGGGGGTTTGACTAGGTCAGGAAGATGCTTTGTGCCTGAAAACTTAAGAAAGTCCAAGCCAACAGTAAGTGGACAGTTATCTATCAAAAAGCCTATCACCGAAGAAGAAGCTAAAGAATTTTTGAAAAAGATGAAATTCCCAGAGTATTCGATATTGGACCAGTTGAAGAAAACCCCTGCTCAAATTTCTCTTTTATCTTTGTTGTTGCACTCCAAGGAGCATCGTGATGTTTTACTGAAATTATTAAATGTAGCATATGTTCCTAGGGCGATTACAATCAACCAACTTGAGAAAATGGTTGGAAAAATCTTTGAGGTCAATCGGATCAGCTTTTCTGATGATGAATTGCCTGTTGAAGGTACAGGGCATAACTGGGGCCTTTACATTACAGTGAAGTGTGAAGATTTCTACGTCTCTCATATTATGATTGATGGAGGTTCAGGTGCAAATATTTGCCCTATTTCTACTTTGTAAAAGTTGAATATTGGTGCTAACAGGATCATGCCCAACAATGTATGTGTTCGGGCTTTCAATGGTGCAAAATCAAATTCCATTGGCGAAATAGAACTAATGTTGACCATAGGGCCTGTTGAGTTCGCCATAGAGTTTCAAGTATTGAATGTAGACTTCTCTTACAATCTGTTGTTGGGAAGGCCGTGGATCCATAAGGCCAATGCGATTGCATATACACTGCACCAGATGATTATGTTTGAGCATGACAGGCAAGAAATAGCTATTCATGGTGAAGGAGATTTTTCGGCCTACTAAGATTCTCCCTTGTCTCTTATTGAAGCAAATAACATAGAGGAGACATTCGTCTATCAAATTTTTGATACAGTGCCAGTGAATCGTATCCTTGAATGGTAGGCTATACCGGGACCGCAATTGTCTTCTGCTTCTATCATGATGGTGAGTGAACTTTGGAAATACGGATTTGAGCCAGGAAAGGGTTTGGGAGCATCTCTGTACGATATAGTTCATCCCATATGTCCGAGTGAGAACGTGGGCACGTTTGGTCTGGGATTTGAGCTTACAGCTGAAGATCTGAAGAAAGCCAAGGGAAGGAAAAAGGAAATATGGTCACTCCCTCGCCCAACGCCACTACTCAGTGAATCATTTATTAAGAGCGGTGTCACGAAGCATGTTGAATTTGAGGTTGAATTGGTTGATGACTTCCAGAACCTTTGCATTGAAGTTGATATAGTCAAAGAAGGAGAAAGTACCATACGATAGACGTGCAATTCATAGGTCCGGTTGTTCGGCTCAATAATTGGGAAGTCACTCCTCTCCCCGTCAGGAGGGAGTTTTGGTAGTTTATTCTGTTTTTCTTTCTGTTTATCCGAGTTATTTCAGGGTTGTAATTCAGATTTTAGTTTGTTTATGTTATGTTGGTATCTATGTTTAAACCCTTCTATCTTTTATTTAATGAAATGCAATGTCCCTTTTGTTTCGTGTCTAATATGTTTTGTTTTTATTATCTTACATAGTTCTCTTTATGCTGATTCTAATGACATGACATGCATGCGAAATTTTTAGCCTGATCTTAAAATCCAAACTAATCCAGATGTAATGAAGCAGGATGGGGAATATGATGAAAAAGAAGCACTAGAAGAAATAAGCAAAGAGTTGGAACAGTTTGAACACAAACCAAATCCTAATTTGAATGAGACTGAGCCAATAAATCTAGGGGATCAAGAAGATGTTAGGGAAACTAAAATCAGTGTACATGCTTTTCCACAGCTAAAAGATGAAATGATTCAAGCATTAATGGATTATAAGGATGTTTGTGCATGGTCTTATGATGATGTGCCTGGTTTAAGCACTGAATTAGTGGCTCATAAATTGCCAACTGATCCCGCGTTCCCTCCTGTCAAACAGAAGTTGAAGAAGTTTAAAACAGATGTAAGTATTTAAATCAAAGAGGAAATCATGAAACAACTTGAAGCCAAAGTAATTCGAGTGGCTCGCTCTCCCATGTGGTTATCCAATATTGTTCCCGTACAAAAGAAAGATGGAAAAAGTTTAGTGTGTGTTGTTTACCGTGATTTGAACAAAGCCAGTCCGAAAGATGATTTTCCACTGCCCAACATCCATATTTTGTTAGACAACTATGCTAAACACGAGGTTGCCTCTTTTATGGATTGCTATGCTGGATATCACCAGATTATTATGGATGATGAAGACGTGGAGAAGATATCTTTTATCACACCATGGGGAACTTATTGTTATCGAGTGATGCCATTCGGTTTGAAGAATCTTGGAGCAACATACATGAAAGCCATGACCACTATGTTTCATGACATGATGCATAAGAAGATTGAGTTCTATGTGGATGATGTGATTATTAAGTCAAAAAGTCAGGCCGACCATGTTAAATATTTAAGAAAGTTCTTTGAAAGGCTTCGCAGGTATAATCTCAAACTCAACCCGCCAAAATGTGTATTTGGAGTTCCATCTGGAAAGCTGTTGGGGTTTGTAGTCAGCCGTCGCGGAATTGAATTGGATCTCTCAAAAATCAAAGCCATTCAGGATTTGCCCCCGCCCAAGAATAGAACGGAGGTGATGAGTTTGCTTGGTAGACTGAACTACATTAGTAGGTTTATTGCTCAACTCACAACCACTTGTGAGCCCATATTCAAGTTGTTGAAAAAGAGTGCTGTGGTAAAATGGACTGAAGAATGTCAGGAAGCGTTCGATCGAATCAAAAGATATTTATTAAATCCGCCCGTGCTGGTACCCCCAGAGCCTGGTAGGCCTTTGATCTTATATTTATCATTCATGGACAATTCTTTCGGTTGTGTCCTGGGTAAACATTATGTCACAGGCAAAAAGGAGCAGGCTATTTATTATCTTAGCAAGAAGTTCACCACTTATGAGGCCAGGTATACTCTTCTTGAAAGGACGTGTTGTGCCCTAAATTAGGTAGCACAGAAGTTGAAGCATTATCTCTCATCCTATACTACTTATCTCATCTCCTGCATGGATTCTTTGAAGTATATCTTTCAGAAGCCTATGCCAACGGGTCGATTGGCAAAGTGACAAATATTGCTTACCGAGTTTGATATTGTATATGTGACTCGAACCGCCATGAAAGCCCAAGCCTTGGCAGATCATCTTGCGAAGAACCCCATCGATGAAGAGTACGAGCCATTAAAGACATATTTTCCTGATGAAGAAGTGTCGTGTGTCGATGAAGTTGTTATAGATGCTAATCCAGGTTGGAGATTGTTCTTCGATGGAGCTGTCAATATGAAAGGAGTCGGAATAGGTGCGGTTCTTATCCCTGAATTGGGACTATATTTCCCCGTGACAGTACAACTTCGATTCTACTGTACTAACAATATGGCAGAGTATGAAGCTTGCATTCTTGATTTGAGGTTAGCTGTTGATATGGGAGTCTAAGAATTATTGGTGTTGGGAGATTCGGATTTTCTCATCCATCAAATTCAAGGTGATTGGGAAACGCGAGATTTAAAGCTCATCCCGTATCGACAATGCTTGCAAGAGCTATGTCAACGGTTTGTGTTAGTAAAATTTAGGCATATTCCAAGGATTCATAATGAAATTGCTGATGCTTTAGCCACTCTGTCTTCAATGCTCCAACATCCTGACAAAGCCTACATCGATCCTGTGCATATACAGAGTCTCGATCAGCATGCTTACTGTAATGTGGTTGAAGAAGAGCTCGATGGAGAACCTTTGTTCTTGGATATCAAGCGGTACATTTAGTCAAGAGAACACCCAGCATGTGCCACCAACGATCAAAAGAGGACTATTAGGCGTTTGGCTAATGGATTTTTCTTAAGTGGGGGAATCTGTATAAGAGGACCCAGATTTGGGACTTTTGAGGTATGTAGATGCAAGAGAAGCCTCGGCAATCATGGTTGAAATACACTCTAAAGTATGTGGGTCGCACATGAACGGTCATGTCTTGTCAAAGATGATTCTTCGAGCAGGTTATTACTGGCTTACTATGGAAAGGGATTCTATTCAATTTGTTCGGAAATGTCATCAATGTCAGGTACACGGTGATCTGATACGTTCTCCTCCTGTTGAGTTGCATGCAATGGCCTCTCCATGGCCGTCGTGGCTTGGGGAATGGATATGATTGGACCGATTGAGCCGAAGGTATCAAATGGGCATAGATTCATTTTGATAGCCATTGACTATTTCACAAAGTGGGTAGAAGCAGTAACTTTCAAGTCAGTGACAAAGAAGGCTGTGGTAGATTTTGTTCATGCCAATACCATTTGTAGATTTGGAATTCCTAAGACGGTCATTACAGACAATGCTGCCAATCTCAATAGTCATTTGATGCAAGAAGTATGTCAACAGTTTAAGATCGCACATCAAAATTCTACTCCATATCGCCCAAAGGCCAATGGTGCTGTAGAAGCCGCCAATAAGAACATAAAAAAAATACTGCGAAAAATGGTACAAGGGTCTAGACAATGGCATGAAAAATTGCCGTTTGCATTGCTAGATTATCGCACCACTGTTTGCACTTCAACAGGGGCAACTCCATATTTATTGGTGTATGGGACAGAAGCAGTCATCCCTGCAGAAGTTGAAATTCCCTCTCTTTGAGTTATGGTAGAAGCAGAGATTGATGATGACGAAAGGGTAAAAATCCAACTGAAACATTTGAGTTTGATTGAGGAAAAAAGGCTAACGTCTGTGTGTCATGGCCAGTTGTATCAGAGGAGGATGGCTCGAGTGTATAACAAAAAGGTCCGTCCCAGGAATTTTGAAGTTGGTCAGTTGGTATTGAGACGTATCCTTCCTCACCAGGTTGTAGCGAAAGGTAAGTTCTCCCCTAACCGGCAACGTCCCTTCGCTGTGAAGAAAGTGTTGCCCAATAGAGCCTTATATTTGACAGATATTGAAGGTTCAATGCTGATGCGGTCAAAAGACACTATGTATGATATTTGATCCTTTGTTGATTTTATTGCATGTTTAGTACTTGCATTTTTTAAGATTGATATGATGAAGGCATTTTGTTCTTCTATCCAAACATTGTGTTATCCCTTGTTTACCCGTTTGAGCTTTATTTTTTTTTTCATATCTCTCTTTTGGAATCAAAATAGAGTCAAAGATAAGTGTCAAGAAAATAAGAATAAAAAAAAGAGTTTGAAAATAAAAAAAAAAGAAAAAAAATCAAAATTAAATCAAAACAAAGAACAGTCTAATGGAACTACGTGCGACCTGATTCTCCTCTCTAGGGAGTGAGATACGTAGGCTGCCCTATTTCGAGCTCGGTCCAACCAAATAAAGATCTAAGATTCACCTAGTCAACAAAACTGGGGCATGAGTTAATGTGTTGTTTGAGTCGATTCCAAAATTTGTAAGTCTCACCCCCACTTCAAGTATCGTTTGAGCCTCTTACCATCTTTTCTAACCTTAAACAAAAGCAGAGTTACAACCAAAGAAAGTCCTTCAGATCAATTTTTGATAATGTTAAGGCTAAGCGTGCGATGGATATGATGATACATTGTGAAATACCGCTTGTCTCCCTCAGCATAAGAAATCAGGAAAAAAATACAAAAATGAGAGAGTCATATTGGTGAAAACCCCCGCGGGCATCATAAGGCGATGGTGAGTTGAGAGAAAATGAAAATGAGAGACTCTTATTGGTGAAAACCTTTGCAGGCACCATAAGGCGATGGTGCATGGAGAGAAATAAAAATGAGAGAGTCTTATTGGTGAAAACCCTCACGGGCACCGTAAGGCGATGGAGAGTTCAAGAGAAAAGTGAAAAGTGAGAAGAAAGAGATTTATTGGCGAAAGCCTTTTAAGATATCGTCAATCAAATGTGATGTATGAGTCCAATGGATTTGAAGAAGTGGCTCAGTGGCAAAAGGTACAAACTCAACAACAAATGGGGAGTCTGGATAAGAAGATCAGGCAGCTCAATCCAAAATGTATGTCATACTCATAGGAGTTGGTTGTCGTATTCAGATAAGTTTTCTTTTTAAATATGGGACATTGCCATTTTCTTTCATTTACATATTCATGCTTTTTGTCTTTTTATGTCATTTATCAAAATAAAAGTCACCATCATTTCTTTATGTTTTGAGTCAAGTCTGTGTCAACACAAGCGAGAAAGGATTTCAAAATTTACGACCAGCCTTTCCAATTATATGAGGAAAAAACAAGGAACAGCACAAGAAAGAAATATGATCGTAATTCAACACGAAACAAAGGAAGTCTATCAACCGACTGGCTGTTGGATTCGTGGAAGCATTCAGATTTGGGAAAAGGGTGCACCTTAGAGGCATGGTAAAATGGAAGCCTATTGTTCGAGTCAGAACTCACTTCCCTCAATCTGGATCCGGGTCGATGATGCGGCAAGACAGGGCAAGTGTTAGCGATTTAGAACAAAGATGAAAGGAACGAGTGCTGGGCAGATACCTGAGAAACCAAGATCTGCAAACCATCACTAAGTCTTTAACTGACAAATTTTCTTTATTGAAACAGGGGCAAATTTGTTTCACTTGATTTAGCTACCATTGGAAATGCACATCCATGGGAATTTACTTTCAGTTCAGGACCCTCCTGAAAAATGAGAATTTACTTTCAGTTTAGGACCCTCCTGAAAAATAGAAATTTACTTTCAGTTCAGGACCCTCCTGAAAAAAGGGAATTTACTTTCAGTTCAGGACCCTCCTGAAAATAGGATTTTACTCTATGTTCAGGACCCTCTTGAAAAATGGGATTTTACTTTCTGTTTAGGACCCTCCTGAAAAATGGGATTTTACTTTCTGTTCGGGATCCTCCTGAAAAATGGGATTTTATTATCTGTTCAGGAACCTCCTGAAAAATGGAAATTTACTTTCAGATCAGGACCCTCCTGAAAAATGAGAATTTACTTTCAGTTCAGGACCCTCCTGAAAAATGAGATTTTACTCTATGTTCAGGACCTTCCTGAAAAATGGGATTTTACTTTCTGTTCAGGACCCTCCTGAAAAATGGGATTTTACTTTCTGTTCAGGACCCTCCTGAGAAATGGGAATTTACTTTCAGTTCAGGACCCTCCTGAAAAATGGGATTTTACTTTATGTTCAGGACCCTCCTGGAAAATGGGACAACGCTTTCAAAATGAAATACTACTTTACTATAATTTTGTTTGGGATAATTTTTTTTCTAGTTTTAATTTTGGGTTTCAGGAGCCTGCCTGAAGAACAGGGTAATGAAATAGCAAGTCAGGAGTCCGCCTGAAGAATAGAGTGATGAAATAGCAAGTCCGGAGCCCGCCGGGAGAACAGAGTGAAGAAAATGAAAAGTCAAGCAACAAAGTGATGAAGTAGCAAGTCAGGAGCCCGCCTGGAGAATAGGGTGAAGAAACGAAAAGTCAAGCAACAAAGTGAAGCAATTGAAAGCCAAGCAACAAGTTGGAAGAAATTGCAATTCAGGAGCCCACCTGAAGAATAGGGTGATGAAAGTCGAGTCAAGAACCAACAGAAGCTGTATAGATAGGATTTTGTAATTTCATTTATGTTTTAACTTGTAATTTTCATTTTAATGTAATAACAGATCCGCGGACCGAAACCTCGATGGAACCTCACTCGACTCTCCAACTCGGTATAGCCCACCTCTTCCAATCCTCGGAGATACGTGTCACTTGATCCCCTCATAACTTGAGTGGGTAGGCTATCCTAATTCAAGACCCGGTAGTCCTTCTTTCTTCTGTTTCTTCCTTTGAATAATGGTCGGGACAAAATTCTGTCTCGTTGTCTACTTCTTTGTCTGAAAACACTGCGTGTTTACATTCAAAGGGGGCATGATGTAGACACGTGATTTTGTCCCCCTCAAAAGTTCAATTTTAGTCATTTTTACCTTATCATATCATGTACCCTCACCCACGTGATTACATCCCACAAAAATACAAAAAAAAGTAACTCTCAACAAAATCCCTAACAAACTTTTATTCTTTTAACACCCTAACAACCTTCTCCAATAAGAAACTGACAAATCACCACCTCACCACCCCATACCCTACCCCTTACCCCTACCCGCGTGTACCCCACTACCCCACCCACTCTCACAATTCACTCTACAATATATACTCTCACAATCACAAAAAAAAGGACCATCAGGAACCAAAAAAAAAAAAAAGGAGCACATCTCAAAATTTTATTTGCCTTTCTTCTCCATAAACGGACCACTCCATTAGCATACACAATACACACTCATCTTCTTCTTTGCTTCCGATCTACACTCCCTTTCACGATTTACATTACACACACGATACACAGACAAAAAAAATGGAGGGATAGTTATTTTTGATTTTGGGTCACTGTTCCGGCGACCCAATCACCGGATTTTGACACTTTTCGTTAGCTCAATTCCTTCACAGCTGACCGAAATCCACACATACGCATACACACAGAGAGAATATTAAGGTTGAAAGATTGAGAGAGGAAGAGAGATCGAGAGGGAATAGAAAAACGGAGAGGAATAGAAACGGAGAAATGGAGGAGAAGAACGATTTGATCGGGATAGAGGGATTTTAGAGTTTTTCGGTGAGATCTCACCGGAGATCTGTCGAGAAAACTCACTGGAGAGCAGGAAATACAGCAGCAACAATAACCAGCTCCAAAGCCCTTCTAAAATCCGATAAAACTAGTGTCCAATTACTCTGTTGCCATCACTGTCACTGTCCAACGGTGGGTATCTACCGGAAAAGCATTTGAGTCGACGTTTTTGTCCTGTTTCAGCAAAATAAATCATTAAATGGGCGAAAATCCTAGAAATTAGTCTCATTCGTTTTAACAGGGTCGTATCAGTGTTATCTCCGTCTTTTATTTGGGCTAGATTCGGGCTTTGCTTTGCGATGCCGAGTGGTATAAGACTGTTTGGGGTCGAGTTTGGTCGTTGTTGAGGTTTGGCTCAAGGTTTCAGAACGACAAAGCTCCTCTGTTCAATGAAAACTGATTCCTCAAATTGAGGGCTGACGGGTTGTAGAGTCGAGATTCGTTGAGTCCGTGAAGAAGCTTCAGTCAAACGATCTGATTTGAAATAAAATTAAGGTCCAAATTCTTCAACTCTATCTTTCTCATTTTATCTGTGATGAATCCTTGATTTATGTGGTTCATGTTTGAGTTTGACGGTTAATTTTCGACAGTGAGTTTGAGCCTCTTTAGTTATCGTAGTTGATCGGTTTATTTAATTGATATTGATCATGACGTTGGTGATTCGGCTATGTTGGTTTGAGGAATGAGTTTGATCATGTTTTAATGGGTTGATAAAAGAAATTGGGGTGGAATTACGATATTGATAAAATGATGAATTTGGGTTAATGATGGTTTTATTGTTACTTTTTATTCAACTCGGAATAAACATGAATAATGTTGATGAACTCGATAGTGTCACGATTTTAGGTCGCTAATTGGATATGCAAATGGTAAGCTCGGGTAGGCAAGTTTAGGATTGGTGTAATGTGGGAATGATTGGAATATTTGTTGAATGTTTTATTTATCGTATTTGGAATGTGTATTCAGTTAACCGGGGAATGCCCCGAGGTAGTTTGTATTTATTCACCGGGGAATTCCCCAAAGAATTTTGTACGCAAAGGATGCTCATGATCAAGGCCCGAGGCATCGGGTAAAGCATAGTTTAGGACTAGTGTAGGTTATTTCAGTATTTTTATTTCGAATGTAATAATTGAACTGGACTTTACATTTTTGTTTTGTTTTGGTATTGTTTGATTATTTTGCGTGCTTTTGTGTGGTTTATGCCTTTGTAGCGTCAATTTAGCCAATACGCTCTACCAAGTGACCGTGGTTGAACCACGAGATCGAGGGGTGCCTAACACCTTCCCCTCGGTCAACAGAATTCCTTACCCGAAATCTCTATTCGCAAACCAGTTTAAGAGTCAAATGGTTTTGAAAGGGATTTTCTAAAGGTGACTTGGCACACCGGATTATGCCAAGTGGCGACTCTGAATAAAAAATATAAATAATCTTTTTCCGAAACAAATTTTCATTTCTTGTCACTTAAATAATAAAACCCTTTCGAACTTAAAATATCCATTTTTTTGAGTACGTGAAAAAGGGGTGTGACATCCCCAAGCCACAAAAGGCCATGGAGCAGTGATTGTATGCAACTCAGATGGAGGGGAATGTATCAAGTCTCCATGTAGCTGGCATTCATGACATTTACGAACGAAATTGATAGAATATCGCTCCATGGTGAGCCAATAATAACCTGCTCGGAGTATTTTCTTGGGAAGGCCATGGATTCATAGGGCTAAAGCTCCCATAGCTCCCATGCGACTGCTTTAGCCCTATGAATCCATGGCCTTCCCAATAACATATTATATGAAGCATCAATGTTCAGCACTTGGAAATCCATAGCAAAATCCACAGGCTCGATTGTTAATATGAGTTCTATTTCACAAGGGAATCAATTTTTGATCCATCAAAACCCTTGATGCATACATTGTTAGGTCGAATTCTCTCCACATTAACATTTAACTTTTGCAAAGTTGACATAGAAAAAATATTAGCACCTGATCCTCCATCAATTAACACTCGAGTGACGATGGACTGCTCATATTGTACAGTAATGTAGAGACCTTTATTATGTCCAGTACCTTCCACAGGCAATTCATCGTCTAAGAAAGTAATCTTATTTGCTTCAAGGATCCTTTCAAAAACTTTTTCCAATTGATTTCACTTTAATCTCACTGGGAACACATGCTTCATTAAGAATCTTCATTATAGCCTTGCTGTGTTCCTCTGAATGTATCAATAAAGACAACAAAGAAATCTATGTTGGTGTCTTCTTCAACTGTTCTATAACAGAATATTCTGGCAATTTCATTTTCTTTAAAAAATCTTCAGCTTTTTCATCAGTAACAGGTTTCTTGAACGTCATTCGTTTTTCACCGCCTTGTTTATTCTTTCTTAACTCTACTGCAGCATAACATCTTCTGGATCGAGTTAATCCACCCACTTTATCTACATCTTCAGTCACTTTTTTCCCCTTGTGCATCACCACAACACGATCATAATTCCAAGGGACTACCTTGGTATCAACCATAGGCAGCTGTGACACTGGTTTAATAACAATAGGAGCTATGGGAGCTCCTTTTATGATTAAGAGAGGCTTATTGGATCTTCCGGGAATAATAAGTTTCGGCTTTATTTGACTTGACCCAAGGGAGCATTCGATGATTTGGGTTTTTCTATCACCACCTCCGCTTCTGCGATCTTTTCTTTTGTCAAATCTACAACATTTGCTAATTTTTCCGAATCAGTTTTAATTTTAATGAATGGCTTAAAGAAAATCATAGCATCTTCACCACTGAGTATCACTTCGAGCATGTTTGTTTCATTATGATCTGGCAACGGATTTTGATTGATATTTGGAGCGCCTGGACTTTTTACCATAATCTGTTGGGTATTAATCAACTCTTGAATGGCTATTTTTAGATACCAACATTTCTCTGTCTCATGCCCTGGGGCATCAGAACAGTATTCACATCTTCTAGAATAGTCCAAGTTCTTCGGAGGAGGTTTTGGGATCCTTCTCTCAATTGGGTTTAGAACATTCATTTTTCTCAGCCTATGAAATAAATCGATGTAAGATATTCCAACAGG
Source organism: Capsicum annuum (assembly GCF_002878395.1). Classification (NCBI taxonomy): domain Eukaryota; kingdom Viridiplantae; phylum Streptophyta; class Magnoliopsida; order Solanales; family Solanaceae; genus Capsicum; species Capsicum annuum. The sequence continues at coordinate 169,668,375 of NC_061118.1, forward strand.
AGTGAAATTATCTTTTACCATGTTATCCCTTTTGAAATCTCCTCTAGGCCAAAAATTAGACCTCAGAGGGCCTCTTTGAACTTGCGGGGCCATTGGATGATTTTGGATTGCTGGTGCACCCCACTGCGGGTAAAAAGGAGCCCAAACATATGGTTGTGTATTGTAAATAGGATATTGTGGAGATGGAACGAAATATAATGGATTTTGTGCGTATGGTTGAAGTGCACCTCTCCAATTTTGTCATGGACCTATCACAACAGTTGCTATATCCTCTTTTCTTTTCTTTCCCCCAAAACTTCATGCACCACTTTGAATTGCCTGTGTTGTTGCTTTCAAAGCGGCCTGGCTGATGATCTTTCCTGACTTGATTCATTTTCTACCATCTCTCTAACTTTGATAACTTCGGCAAATGTGCTTTCGATAGTAGAGAGCAAATGATGGAAATAATCAGATTTTTGTGCTTGCAAAAAAATATCAATCATTTCAGATTCTTTTATCAATGGTCTGAATCTTGAAGCCTGCTCTCTCCATTTGATGGAATACTCTCAAAAACATTCGGTCATCTTTTTTCTCATGTTGGCAAGCGTAGTGTGATCTGGCACTATCTCAATGTTATATTAAAATTGTTGAACGAAATCTCAAGCCATGTCATCCCATACGTGCCAACAGGAAATGTCTTGATCGATGAACCATTCAGAAGCTATCCCTGTAAGGCTTTGTCCAAAGTAAGCCATTAATAATTCTTCTTTTCCTCCTGCTTCCCTTAATTGATTGCAAAACTTTTTCAAATGAGCTGCAGGATCGCCGTGTCCTTCATATTTGTCAATTTTTGGCATTTTGAACCCTATCGGCAAATGGACATCAGGAAACATACACAAATCCTTGTATGAAACACTTTTTGGTCCACCTAATCCTTGCATATTTCTCATGCTCTGCTCTAGGCTTCTAACTTTTCTAGCCATCTCTTCGTGTTCCTCATTCTTTGCAATCTTCCCAATCACGATAGGAGTATCATGTTGATGAACATGATAAGATGGATTTTGGGATTTGAAAGTCACTTCAGGAGGATATAACATATCATGACTTGGTTTCCCCATATTCTTTGGTACTATCGGTTGAGTACCTGCAGTAACTGGTGCTACAGAAGTAAAAAGCGGGTTGTTTGCGATAGACGAATTTGGTGGGCGCATGGTAGAAGTACCAGCAACTCCAGACATATTAACAAATGGGTCAAATCCTGGTGGGTAAAATGGATCGCTAGTATGAGCTAGGTCAGAATTTGGATAATTTAAAGTTGAAAGTTCAGGGATTGAAGAAGGCGGGGCTTGTCCATTCAACCAATCTTGGTACATCTCCGCCATCTATTGTTTTAATGACTTTATTTCTTCCATTGATGCTACTTCCTGTGAAATTAACTGATTCTGCTCTTCTTCACTATCAGACCCTATACGTTCTCTGTGGGTCATTCTTCTTTTACCCTTGTATCTGGTGTTATACGGATGTGATACCAGTTTAAACCACAAACCAACCACCAATAACTTTATCTTTCTGTGACCAAGTAGCAAACGGGTGAGTGTTATATATTTAACACATTATAATGCCACGTTATATGTCATGCTTCTATATGCATTTTCCAACCTATCATGGAAGGCTTTGTGTTTCATCCTGGCTTTTTAGGCGTATTTTTTTTTTCAAATATTATGATCGAACCCTTTGGAGGGTTGCCTACGTATCATACTAGGACATGAATCAGCTCTTGCGTAGTTCGAGAGGAATTTAGCAAAATTGTTTTGTCTTTTTTTTTTTTATTAAATAAAATATTTAAAGTAAGTGAAGTAAAACATATGTAATATATATAGAAATAAACAGTCAATTTCATTACATTCTATAATATAAATACAACAAAATAACGGCATCAACTCCCAAAATAAAACCTACTAATTGACATCTGAAAGCTAAAAGACATAATATCTAAACAAGAAGTTTTAAAACTAAAAAAAAATGAAAAATTATGACAAAGAAAAAAACTATCCCTTCAAGGAGACTTCGGTTTAATATGTCCTCCCAAACTCAAATATATGTCCTCTAATGAAGTAGTGAGACACTGTACGAAAGCTGGTACTTGTGCCAAAAAGTCCTCACGATCCAACTACTGATAATCCAAACCCATTCTGGCAGTATCCTGTGCTACACAGCGGAACTTCCCTCGAAGGGAACTGAAAGCCTGATCCCATTCCTGGGCCTGTCGATCTCGGAAATCAACCATCTCTCTTGCACGTTGTTCACGAGTAGAAGCAACCTCCAACTGTTCTCGCAATATTCCTCTTTTACGGATCCACTAAGATCTCTCTCGATCAAATTCTTCTTGCATATTCTTTTCAACTTCTTGCAGTTGTTATCGGCGAGATGCGGTAAGTTCTGCAACGTGTGACCCCCTAGTGATAGCAAGCTTGATTTGTCCCCGAAGTGCAACCTCAATATCTGCTGACTTAGCTTTCTCTTCAGTTAATTCCCTTTGTTGTTTGTCTATTTTTGCCCTGGCATGCTCTAATTCTACTCTTAAAGCTTGGTTGACCTCATGATGTTCTCGCATGGATCTCTCAATTCCTATCCTTATTGCAGTTTCCTGATCTATAGGTCCCCTAACCGATCTTTTTGGTCTGACTGGCGGACTCGACTGTTCTTCAAACCATTCATGGTAATCTGAGTGCACTTCTCCTTTCTCACGCTCTATGACTATCGTTTCAATCCCCATAATACGGCAACCCTCCCAAATCTGTTGGGCCAAATCTTTTGGAAGTGAAATCTCTGGTCTGAACTCAAATACAAACTCAGTCATGTTTTCCGTTATGGGAATTATTTGACGTCTACCTAGCTGATGTAGAACCCTCAATGGAACATATGGTCGAACACCTCTAATACCCATTAATTACAAGAATGGACGAATGACAGAACTATATATGACTTGCCTCCAAGGGAGCCAATGGAGATTCCAAGTGATTTTATCTTCTGTCAAAGAACAAAAAAGCTTAACCCAATCGACAATTTCTTTTGGACATTTATATTTCTCCATCCTTTCCTAGTAATTGTTGATACGATTAAATCACTCGGGATCGAACCTTGTCAATGTAGGACATTGATAAAGATGCTCCACAATCCACATCTGTAACAAGATATTACATCCCTAGAAAAAACTTTTTCCCTTCTGACAAACAGTCAGAGCACGGTAAATATCGGCTAGGATCATTGGTATCACAGTGTAATCTTTCTTAATCAGTAGTTGTACCACTCCCGCTAAACGAATATTGATTTTTTCTTCTCTTCTCGGGAAGACCATAGTGCCTAAAAAGGCTATCATGAATGCAAATCGTCTGTGAATTTTCAAACCCTCAAAACTCCCCTTATTACAAAGTTGTTTACCATACTTTTCAAACCCCTCTTGCCTTTCGTATCTTTCATACAAAAATTGCAAGGAAACTCAACCTTTTTTCATTGATTCTTCTTTCGTATTCCGTATGTTCATGAGCTTGCAAAATCTATTTATTGAAATAAGTCTTGGGGCTATAAGTTTCTTTCGATGCATATCCCCATATCCAACATAGGCCGCTATCTCTTCTAAAGTAGGTGTCAACTCAAAATCTGAGAAGTGGAATACATTATTCTTCCGGTCCCAGAAATTCAATAATGCAACAATCACTTCCCTATTAGGGTTGATTCTCATGATACTCGTCAAAAAACCCAAATACTTATGTATCTCGTCATAATCGAATGTATCCATTTCGTTCCACCACAACCAAAGCTACAAAGGGGTACAATCCACAACCTGAGACGGTACACTCCCATCTCTGTTTCTCTTTGGACGCTTTCCACGAACAGGGGGGAACATTTTATACCTATTGATAGGGACATAAGATTAATAAATATCTAGACTTAGACATAACATAATTTATTAATTTTGAAAAGAATTTATAACTTAACTTGTAAAACCTAGTGCGACCATTATTTGGACTTAGTTGCAAAGAACAATTTTATCAAAAATCAAAGTGAAAGTAACAAGATTGATAATATTTTTTTAAAAAATACTTATTTAAATTGACTCTATCAAAAACTTTGCTATAACAGACTTCTAGAAAATTTTATCTATATGTTTGAAGACAATATTCTCTACGTACAAAAATAAAATAAAAGGACTCAGAAATAAAGAAAAATAGAAAAACCGTTTTATGTATGACGTTGTATAAAATTGATATATATATATTTTTTGTAAAAACTTAGCTTCATGATCCCTAAAGATTCTGGGCTGTTAAAATACATATTTTATTTTTATTTATTTTGTAAAAATTAAGCCTTATGATCTCTAAAGATTCCGGGCTATTGAAATATATATATATTTTTTTTATTATTATTATTATTTTAAAAAAAAAAAAAAGCTTACTCTCATGATCCCTAAAGATCCAGGGCTGTTAAAATATATATAAAAATTGGACTTGAGAATTAGAAAAATAATTATGAAAGTAATCATATTTTCAAAATATTCCCCAATAAATCTATGAATAATTTTTCAAAATATACGGTCGTATCCTGGGAAGGACTTCCTACATATCCCACTAAAATGTGAGAATCAGACCCTCGTAGTTCATAAAGATTGTAAAAATTGTATTGCTATATATTTAAAAAAAAATTAAAAAAAATATTCTTTATTTAAAAGTAAAAATTTTCTTTCAAAAATGATTGACTAAATTTGAGGATAAATTAATCTCTCGCATTTTAAAATTGCCTAAAGCCGGTCAACAAATAAATAACCTTCCAAGCAAATGTCAAATAGCACGTAGGATACACATGTTGGTCTTTAGAAATTAGGTCACCTGTCCTAGACAGACTCGGCCCTTGTGCCGAGTCCCGCTAAGTCAAATGCATATGATGCAAATAAAGCGGTACCTAATAGGGATAATCAGATTCTGCGTTTTTAGTTCTTCTAAGTTTATGCCTAATAGGGATAGGTGTCTAGACTGGCTTACCCGAGCGGACATTCGAGCCGGGGAGGGACAACTTGGTCGGTAGCAGGGCAACACCACCTTCGTTGTCGATCCAAACCCCTCCTAACATGGGTTACTATATCCTTCACCAGGTGCCTTGACACTCTGGCTATCTCAAAAAGAAGATGGGATGCATATGCTGCATTCTCTCTATCCTATTTCAGAGACTCAGAGGGGGTACGTGAGAGAAGACAATATATAATACAGTTCAAATAATATCAAAGCAGTAAATGAGCAACAAGTAGCACACAAGGCCAACAAACACAATATCAACAATAGTTAAAGCAAATATAAGTCAATATATAAAGCTCGAATTCTAGTTTATTCCCCAATGGATTCGCCAGAGGTGTCACACCCTTTTTTTGCTCGAACGGATTCGAGGTCGAAGGATTTTTCTAGTTAAAGTGACGGTATTGAATAAGGATTAATTTATTAATAGAGTCACCACTTGGAATTGAGTAATGGTGTTCCAAGTCACCTTATTAAATCCCTAATCAAAAGGAAATGACTCTTATTTGGTCTGCGAAAGCAAAAGACCGGGTAAGGAATTCTGTTGACCGAGGGAAAGGTGTGAGGCACCCCTCGAGTCCCGTGGTTCTAGCACGGTCTCTTTTATTGACTTATCTTGACTAAAACTATTTTTGATAAATTATGTTGAGGCCTAAGTTTGATCATTTTAAAACATGTCTATTGTCTTATATATAGATCGGTAAAATTTAATTTTAGAAAAAATTTATGAAGGTGCATTATTGCATCCTTGACATATTAAATGTCTTGAGAAGATGCGTACGCCGCATTCTTAACTGAGACGAAAATTAAAACTGTGTCTAAAAGTTATCTAGCGTTAGAAAACGAAAACTTATCTCTTGTAAACTCATAATAATTTATTTATTCGAAATGTGATTTGACCTTAAAAGAAAATTTGACTAAAGTAGTTAACTAATAAACAATTAAACTTTAATAGTAACAATGAATAAAATAATTCATTTCTTGAAGTTGAAAACACGTTTTGATAATTTCAAAATAGAATAATAAGATTTTTTTTTCACCATTTTTAAAATCTTATTTTACTATTTTGACTATCTTAAATAACAAGAGATTTGATATAAAACAATTCCACTTTCTTTTCATACTAAAGTCACGACACAGAACATAACAAAATAAATAAAAATACAACAAAATACTATCCGGTTTTAAAAGGTTTTGCTAGAGAAAGGAAAAATTCCAATCAGATCTGTCAGTTGTTGGCCAGAATCAATTAGTGAAGGAACAAAAATGGAGTCGTAATAATTTTTAATGGTGTATCGACCGGAGAAAATAGTATTTTCGGTGATGATTCCTTTATTTTACCGGCAAGCTGCAATAAAAAACAAAAGGACGATGATGGTCGGAGCGGCGCGGGGAAGGGGAGTCGCGGGTTGGCGACGGGAAAGGGGAGAGGAAAGGAGGCGGAGCGTGGCTGGTTGATTCTCTTCTATGGAGTTCCGGCCAGATCTGGCCGGTATCGGAAAAAGGGCAACGCCTGTGGCTAAAGGAAGTCAATTCCAGCGAATTTCGGGGATTTCCAACGAAAGGGTTGATAGATTTTATTGTTCCTCGCCACATTCTTCTCTCGTTCTTTTTCTATTACCATTTTTTCATTTTTTATTTTTAGTTATATCTAAATCCAGTGTATCAGTGTATAATAATATGGATGTAAATAATGCGTGATGCTGTATCAATAGTGTGTTGAATTAGAGCATAATGTGGTGGATATAACTTATAAAAAAAAATGTTGTTTGTGCATATAATAGTTTTTATCTATTTTCTATTCATCTGCTCTTCTTTCATTCTAAAATTTTACTAAATATTAACATATAGCGTTTATATTTTTGACACACATTTACTGAATAAGTAGAAACATTTAGATTCACAGTATAATATATGATAATAAAAGTTCACATAATCGGATATAATCATTAACATAAATTTAAACATCATTCAGTTTTACTATAAAATTCATAAAGTGGATGATACAAATAGAATAAGAACCTGCTGATAATTAAAACAGAAGATTCGAATATTGTCACCAAAAACTTGAATAGAAAACTCCAACTTCAGACTTTCACTTTTTCCTTCTTTGTTTTTCTCCTTACAAGTTTTCTCACTGTGTTTTTTTCTCTCTCTGTGTTTTATGATAATTTTTTTTTTAGTGTTTTTCAGATGGTATAGGAATAGTACGTAATTTTTGTCTGGGTGGGAAAAGTCCTTTTATACAAGATTTTTGAGGGGGAAAATAGAGGAGGGAACAGTTATTATCAGATAGGGTAGGTAATTTAAATTTTAAAAATAAAATTTTCCATTTTTTTTATTTAATTAAAAATAAATAAATAAATCTATTAATAATAAATGAATGAGTAAGATAATAGAATAATAATAATAGCAATAATAAATATAAATACTAATTTATTTATTAAAATTTAGAAAACAAAAACATATATTATTATTTTTAATATCTAAAAATTAACTTTACTTAATTATTACTTCTTAACTAAAATTTATAAAAATAAAAATAAGAATTTAAATAATATTATATTAAATATAAATATAAATACCGAAAAATAAGTTAGAATCCGAGGAGGATCAAAAATTACGTGTCTACAAAAGGTATAACTCACATTTTTGTGAGTTAAGCCTATTTTGGTACTAATTTAATCCTATTTTCGTTTATAGAAAAACTACATTTTTTTCTTGCCTTCAATTTTTTTTTTTTACATTACAATTTTTTTTGTTCATTTACATCCTATTTGGTATATGGTGATCTCATTCACTTTTTAACATACACCAAACAAATGGAATTAATTCTTGCTTTTGATATTTTAAAGCGTACTAATAATATGTACTCAAGGTAGACATTTGACATTTTAAAAATAGGTTTCCTGGTCAGTCATATAGAAGTCGATTTTAGAGTCACAGTAAATTGTACATGCATATTGTTAGTGAAATTAATTCACGAGTTTGGTATCATAACCTCTTATAAGGACAAAATGGTCATCCGAACAAAAATATTGACAATCGATAGATAGACTTTCAACTCTCCATAAATTAGATAGTCCTAGAAATTTGAAAATAATTACTGACTGATTAATTAGTAATTGTTTTGAAAGAAAATATATAAATATTTAATTACCAAATATGAACCATTTTTTCATCTACTATTATTGTAGCCATATTCTTGCTTCTGATATTTTAAAACGTCGTAGTAATATGAACTTAAATACATGTGACTTTTTAAAAAATAAGTTTCCTAGTCGAGAGTCATATATAAATAGGTTTCAGAGTCAGAGTCATACTAAAATAGATTTTCTAAGTCCTCAGTCTACTTTTATTTTATTCTATCTATCTATTATAAATAGGATTTTTACTGTACCAGGTTTTATACCCTGACTTATTCTCTGTAAAATTGTTCTATATAACCATGGGTAACGCATTGCAGAAACTAGGCCAAAAATTGCTAGATGAACCCCAACCATTCAGCTGTGAAATTTGTATGGAGTCTATGTTGTTACCTAATAAAAAATTTAAGAATCAGAATCGCTGCGTCCATCCATTCTGTATCGACTGTATAGTAAAATACATCTCCGTTAAACTTGAGGACAACGTCGTTGAAATTCCATGTCCGTATCTAAGTTGTAACCAATTTTTGGACCCAATCTGTTGCCGGAATCTTGTGGGTCCTGAACTGTTTGTTAAATGGTCCGACAAGCTGTGTGAGTCGTATGTTTTAGGGTTGACACATTGTTACTGTCCGAATTGGAATTGTTCTGCTTTGATTTTGGATGAGTGTGGTGGAGGGAATGCGAAGCGATCGCAGTGTCCAAATTGCAAGAGATTTTTTTGCTTACAGTGCAAGCTTTCATGGCATGCTGGATTTAAGTGTGAGGAGGGTGGGGAATTGATGGATATAAACGACGTCGCTTTTGGTGTGCTTGTTGAACGTAACAAGTGGAAGAGGTGTCCTAACTGTCGAAGGTTTGTTAGCAAAACTGATGGTTGCAAAATAGTGAAATGCAGGTCAGTTTGCTAGCTATTACTTTCCTATGTTTCTTCTTTTAACAAAATATTTTTATCTTTACTAATTTGGTTAGTGTTAGATGTTAGTACTGTGGTAAAAATTAGGAACTTGAAAATATTTTGACGACAAAATTTGTTCCAAAATCTTCCTGAGTGTATACTTTACTGATTGTGTTTTCATGTATGTATATCCATATGTAGGTGTAGTGCTAATTTCTGCTACGAGTGTGGAAGACAAGTTCGAATTCACTTGTGTGGTTGTGGTTGTGATTCTCCTGATTCAATGATCATCAACTGTCTTGGACTAGTACTACTTTTTTCATTCATAGCTTTTTTGATATGTTTATGTTTAAAATAATAATACTCTTAATTTGCATGAATTAGTTGTGAATATGGTTATTAGTTTATAGTAGAGTTAATACATTATAAAGATGATCCTAAACTTACACCAAATTATAACTTTGACCCTAAACTTTGATAGTGCGCAAATAGAACCTTTAACTATTCAAAACCTGAACAAATATGACTTCCGATTTTGCAACCCCATGCGTGAGTCTCACTCGCGCCTACGTGGAAAGGTAATCCAATCACACGGTGCCACGTCGTTAGAAGAGCTGACTTGGAGAGGTTATATTTGTGCAGTTTTGAATAGTTAAAGGTCATATTTGTGCACTGTCAAAGTTTTATTTTTTTTTGTGTTAAAACAACGTCGTTTTTTTTAATTATTATTATTATTATTATTATTATTATTATTATTATTATTATTATAGTTTTTTTTATATATTTCTATAGTAGCAGCACCTAACTTTTTTTTAATTTAAAAAAAAAATTATTATTATTATTATTATTATTATTTTATTTATTTCTATAGCAACAACACTTGGTATTTTTTTTTAATTAAAAAAAAACAGTCACTAGCAGGGATCGAACCCGCACAGTAGGTTGAAGGAAGCACCCAATAAGAGCAAATAACATCACTGGGCTATCTTAGTGCCTTGTTTTATGTGGTTCAACATTAATATACGTACATAAATATACATTTTCTATCTTATATATATACAACGTAATTTTTTTACCGAGGGGGTTCGGGTGAATCCCATGACAATCACGTAGGTCCGCCCCTCGTTAATTTAATAACATTAATTTAATAACATTTTAATTACGTTAATTTGATAACCTTAATTTAATATACTACTACTACTATCCTTCGTAACATTAATTTAATAACGTTTTATTAAACTATAATTTTTTTTATTATTAGTATAGTTTCATCTTTAATTTAATATTTAAATAAATAATATTTAGATATATTATATAACTTAAATTCGTCCTCTGCTTTATAATATATATATACATACCCGTTCGATTTTTTTGTATGAGGCTGACCCGCCTAATTAATAAATCTTTAATATTGCTCTTTTTCCACAATGACAAAAGAAATTAGATGCCATTTTCATTTTTGAGCCAAAAATAATGAAAAAAATAATAATGAAGAGTCATTTAAAGGTAATAATTGTGTAGTTTTGAATAGTTAAAGGTCATATTTGTGCACTGTCAAAGTTTAAGGTCATATTTATGTATTATGCCCTTAGATTTTAAACTGGACGCGCGCAGTTTTGTGTGTTGAAGACGCGTTTTGCCATGTAAGATTGGAGGTCATATTTGTATAGTTTTGAATAGTTAAAGGTCATGTGCACTATCAAAGTTTAGAATCAAAGTTATAATTTGGTGTCAAGTTTAAGGTCATGCCTATGTATTAACTCTTTATAGTAACTCTTATAACTATTAAGTCATTATTCATCATCCATTTTCTACCGAATTGTAATTCTAACTCTTATAATATCGATCTACCTTACTACATTACAACGACCCCACTTTCTCTATGTTCAATATAAGGAAGAATTATTCACTTATAAAAAGTGATGTTTCTTTTAATTTTTATTTTTTTATTTTTTTATGTTGGATATGAGAAAGATTGTATTGTGTAAGAAAAAAAATACTATGAGAAATGTGGAAAAATATTATAGTGAGAATAGTGAGAGAAAAAAATTGAGATAAAGAATATATTCTAAGTCTTCAATTATATTCACTATAGAAAAAGAGTAAAAAAAAGTAATCATATACTGAAAGAAAGTGTTTAATCATATACTGAACGAAGATATTTTTTGATGGAGCTTTGAACTCTTGAACAAATCATAAGTTGCTTGAGTTATACGACGAATAGTAAGAGATATTCATATATTGTTTGATCGGTGTAGATTATGTCGCAGCTTGAATCTCCTTAAAGAGAGCAAGATATTCATGCCTCAACTTGAGTTTTATTTACTCAATTTTTGTTCATTTAATTTTCAATTATAATTTATTATATTTGTGGTACATTACATCAGCAATTTAAGAATAGGGGAATACTCCCGCCATTCACTTTTATTTGTCCATTATAGAATTTTCACTTTTACTTTAACATGTCAAGAAAAATAATTAATTTTTGCATGATTATATTAACATTAATTATTTATTTTCCAAGACCGACCAAATCCTAAATCATATCAATAATTGTTTTTGAGGAGCGTACAAAGTCACAAACAAAAGCAAACAAAATGAGTAACAACAAAAGATATATAAATTTTATTTTATTTTGAATTAAAACTACGATCCCTTTTAAATCTACACTATACTAAAATGGATCAACTAACCAAAAAAATAAACGCTTTATCATATCTTAGTCTTATACTTAATTAGCATTTGCAATTTGTCTTAATGAAAGGCACCTTTAACCTCTTTCGGAAGTAATTTTCTATCGTAAGTATTCTCCATAGTGTTTTATTGAATTTCAAAACAAAACTTGTACGTGCATACTGTTAGTGAAACTAAATTTGAAACTTATTTTTAATTTACCCCTGATCTTGTCCGAAATTTACAAAAAGATACCTAAATTTTAACTTCGACCTATTACCCCACGATTCTTCTTTATTTCGTTGCAAACACACCATTTTGACCCTCTGCGTGTATACACGCGCAAAGGGCTTAAATTTGACTTTTTTGACCAATTAAAAGTTGTCACGTGTAAAATAATTTAATTTATAATTTATATTATTTTTTTCAAAAAAAGTAATATTTTTTCAATTATAACCCCCCCCCCCCCCCCCCCCCCCCCCCCCCCCCCCCCCCCCCCACAATCCACCCACTCTTTCTTCTTCAACTCAATTCACCATTAAAAATTCCATTGAAGTTCTTTTTTAAAAAAAATCATTCATTAAAGCTCCATTTTACAATTAAATCATATCATTTAACTACTCACCATTTCTTTTTCAACACAATATCTTCTTCAACACCATTAAAGCTCTTCAACACAATGTCACCATTAAAGCTCCTCCACTGAAGCTTTTTTTTTTTTTTTAAATCATATCATTTAAAGCTCAATTTTTCAGTTAAATCATATCATTTAACTATCTTTAAAACTCAATTCAATCATAAAACTCTCAATTCAATCATAAAATTATTTTTTGAATTAATTTGAAAAAAAATAGATGGGGAGAGAGAATGGTGACAGGGGGGGTTGGGGTGTTTGAGGGATATGCTGATGGGGTGGGGGTGTTGGACGGGGGGTGGGGAGTGGAGGAGAGCTGCTGGGGGGAGCTGCTGGATGAGTGGGGTGGGGTGTTAAATTAAATAAAAAGTAAAATTTTATTAAAACAATAAAAAAATATAAATAAAATGTATTTGACACATGGCAGCACCTGATTGGCGCATGTATTTCACTCTCCTTGTTGTGACTGAGATTCAGCAAAAAATAGTGTGTTTGAACGAATTAAGTAAAAATCATAGGGTAATGAATTGAATTCAAAGTTTAGATGTCTTTTTAAAAATCTCAGCCGACATCAGTAGGGTAATTATATATCTACTCTTCTTAATTTTGGAATTTGGTATCATAATCTCTACATATGAGGACAAAAATGGCCATACGGAAGACTAAAAATTCTTAGGCAAAAAATTGAACACGAGGAATTTCTCCATAAAATACTATATTAATCATAATTTTACCAAAAATAATTCCTCTCATCAAGGAAACTCAACATTTATAATTTGAAAATAATTACTGATTGATGTATTACTTTTTTTTTTAAAAAGACAAGGTAAATATTTAATTGCCAAAGATGTTGGATACATTAATAATGTCTCTTGGGAAGTTTAACAAAAGTCCACTTCCCAAATCTTTTTTGACATTTATCCATCAAGTTTTTTTAATTTGAAGAATAGACATTTTTATGGGACCACAAAAATAAAATGTAAATCTAACACTTAACTTATAAAATTTACACTTTAGCTCATTTTTCCATTTCAGCCCTAATTTTGTTAAAACTACACTTTAGTCCATCTTGAAAAATATAAATATTAGATAAATAATTAAAAAAAATTCCAAATCTTCTCAACCAATCCACTAGCAACCACCCTATTTTGGCGCAATTTTCTTAATTTTTCGGTCATTTTTAAACGAATTTCTGGCATCCATCGGAAAGTGACATTATCTCCATTGTTATAAGCCTTTTTCGATTATTTTTAGCTCTAATTTTTCTTCCACTTTCATACAAAAAGCTTAAAATTCAGTCCCACATTTCAAAATCGATTCTTGGGTCAATAGCAATATTCAAATACTCCTTAGGTTGTTTGTAAGCTAAAATTCGTCGGATTATTACGGTGGTCGTCGAAAAAGGGTCAACCGTGCACTGTACGGACAGCAATTAAGAAGAAAACGACTTCAGTCAATTAAGTCTAGGCGCATAAACCACTATTCAATTCTATTGAATACTATTATCGAGGTATATTATGTCTATTATAGATTACGTGGTTGTTGGTGATACATTTTCTGGTGAATGGGAGGAGAGTCCTAAATGTTGGGTTTGAAAAATCGCATCTAAAGAGACAGCATTCATTGCCCTTCGTCGCAACGGTTCACGCCGACATGGTTAAAAGCGTAATGGAGAGAGGTGAATTAAGTTGTGATCAAAGCGAGGTGTTAATTAGTTACTTGATGAACGGGAGGGGTAAAATCCATCCAACGTTCATAAGGAATAATAGACACGTGGAATTATATATGCTTTGCGTTGATTCTAATAACTCCAGACCTATATTGCGGGTTAAAGTTTTTGAAAGATCCCGAGAAGAAGCTTCCACATCAGCCCCACCCCCACCCTCATCCCCACCCCTACCCCCCGAATATGGATGATACATCAACGGAATACGATTTCATGGGTTGTGATGAATGGGATAATATTGAAGATTATGAAGAAGAAAAGTGTGGAGGGGGTGAGGACAGACAACTCGAACCACAAAGAAGCCACACTTTTTAGGACGGCACCAATCTTTTTTTAGGACAAACATTCAAGGATAAGAAAACATTAAAACTTTTGTTGAAGCAGGCGTCGGTGAAAATGTCGTTCAATTACACAACTCAGAAGAGTAGTAAAAAATACTTGAGGGTGAGGTGTGTAGATCGTACTTGCCGGTGGATGCTGCGCGCATGTGCTATCGAAGAATCGAGTTGGTTTCACGTCCACAAGTACGTGGGAGAGCATACTTGTGGCGTTGATCATGTCACGGAAAAGCACAAAAATATCACCGTGGAGGTCATTGCCTCACTTATTTTGAACTTTTTCGTCGACAACAAAGGTCCAAGCCCGAAAGAGATCGAGATGATTGTATTTAAGGAGCTACATTGCAGGCTGAGTTATTAGAAGTGTTGGATGGCAGGCGTCATTGCGAAGAACATAGTTCGAGGTACGTCCGAGCATGGATATGCAGTGCTTCCCGTATTTTTATATATTTTCAACGGCCTCAACCTCGGGCCTATTAATTCCCTCAGGTTCTATGAGGAGTCTGGCAGGTTTATTTACTACTTTATGGCATTTGGAGCTTCCATCCGTGGATATGCACACATGAGAAAGGTCGTTGCCGTTGATGGCACGCATTTATTAGGCAAGTACAAAGGCGTTCTGCTTTCCGTTGTCACTCAAGATACGCAGAATCATATCTATCCCTTAGCGTATTGTGTGGTGGATAAGGAGAACGATGAGTCGTGGGGCTTCTTCTTTGAGAAGCTTAAGGCCTTTGTTGTCGACGAACCGGAGCTGTGCATTATCTCCGATAGACACGTAAGCATAGCCAACGGCCTCGCAAGGCATTACCCACTTGCGCATCACGGTGTTTGTATGAGGCATCTCGGTAAAAATCTTTGAATAAATCATCATTGTTCCGATTCTCTCTATTTGTACTACCATGCGGCCAAGGCGTACACGTTGGAAGAATTTAATGACTACTTCAACGCCCTTAAAGAAAGATGCCCCAGCGCAGCAGCTTGCCTCGAGCATGAAGTAGGATTTGAAAAGTGGAGTCGGGCTCACTTTCCAGGCAATCGATTCAACATCATGACCTTAAACATCGCCGAGTCGCTCAACTCAATGTTGTGCGATGAAGGAGAGTATCCAGTGGCGGCCATTTTCAATTTAATTGCACATAAATTTGGAGAAATATTCAGGAAGAGGTATGCGAAGGTAAACAATTCAAAGACAACCTTCGTTTTCGTAGCTGAGACGATCTTGAGGGAAAACATGACCGAGAGAGACAAATTATATGTGAACAACATAAACAGAAGCACCGATGAATTCACTGTGCTTGGCTACGGTCGTTCCAAAAAAGTTTATCTTTCGAGAAGGTCATGTTCTTGCATAAAGTACGACTTGATGAAATTGCCATGCGCTCATGCAATGGCAGCGTTGCATTTGAAACATGGGGACGAATACGGCACTAGTATTTACAACTACTCTTCGCAAATATATTCGAAAGAATCATACCTCATTGCATACTTGGAACCTATTTGTGCAGCACCACTTGAGTAGAAGTGGAGTGTGGCGCGAGAGTATCTTGAAATACAAGTTCTTTTAGCCGACTTCGATCCCAAACTCGGACGGAGAAAGGTGAAACGCGTTAAGGGTGTGTTGGAGCCTTCAAGGTACAAGGAAAGAAACAAATGCTCCAAGTGCAAAAAGCCGGGACATAAGAGACAACATGCAGCCTTAACGTAGGATAATATGATTGGCATTGTATTGAATGTTTTTGTTCGTTCAAATGCACTGGACAATATATAATGTGTATTCTGTTTTGAAAACCACTGAACTGCAGTTAAAATCAACTTTTTTTATTGTGCATTATCGATTCCTGTTCATATATTATATACTACGTACTAAATAGATTCTAGACTTAAATAATCGACAAGACTCATAATATATAATATATCAGTGTTTGGTCTATTAAGTAAATGTTCAGTACGTAGTATATAATAAACCTATCTGGTTGTCTATTGAACAAACCCTTTTCTTCATATAATGTTGAATTAGAAATAATTTTGACGCATTGGAATGGGTGGATATTCAAAAACTATCTTTTCAAGTTCTGAAATCGACTATACACATTATATATCGACTAGACTCAAAATATATAATGCATCGATGCATTGTCTAGGGGGTATAGTGTAAAATACATAGTCTGTCATCGATCAGTCGTGTAGTCTATTACATAAACCCTATTCCTCATACACTCAACCTTTCAATGTAATTATTACACTTCACGAAACGACGGGATTGTAAATGCCTCGACTGTCACAACCACCGCGACTTTTCATTTCTTATTCTCACACGGCTTCTCCCCTTCAATCAACACATGTAAAGCTTTTATTGGTCGATTTTCTCATGGTCTGGTCTATTTAGAGAGACCATGGTCGATTTTGAACACAATTTCTGAAGAAAAAAGACTTAAGGGAGAAGAAGATGGCTAGGAGGACGCATTCACTACGGCCATTGCACAGAATGTCAACAATAAACAACATAGAGTTGCTAAGGCTTCGGAGTGACTTGAATTTCCTTTTCGAGAGTCTTGCCACCGATCAACGACGACTGGATAGATAGCTTCGCCGGATGGCTCATTTTCTTCGGGCCATAGCCGAGAGGCTCAACCTGGACCCCCGTGAACTCATCACCCCCCCCCTTCGTCCCCCTAGTGTAGTGTTGTTTCTTTTTGTTTGGTTTGTAGTTCATTGCTTAATGAAGCTTTCATGGTAGGATTATGTAAATGAAAGCTTTCATTGTTAGTGTTTCTTCAGTAGTCCCTGTTTTAAGATTTGCAAATTTTATTTACATTCTGAATACAGTAGGAATAAATAATAGACTACGGTAAATACACATTCTATAATCGACTGTGTCATGGGTGAATTATAGAATGAAATCAGTGTTCATGATCCTGTATATTGAGAGATTATCGTCTTATAAACGATTCTATTATTGACCACTCATATAGTCTATGATAACTTACTGAATATATTGACGGCTTAAAATAATGGGAAAAAAAGAAGAAATTAAATAAAATAAAATTAGAGTATGTCAATTAACACCATTAAAACATTGTAAAAAAATTTTGATGCATCAATTGTGACTCCCAATCACTTTTGGACGTGATCAAGTGTTATCTTAGACACGGCGTAGTCGTAGATCATTGAGATGACATAAAAAAGAGAAGAAATAGAATAAAATAAAATAAAATAAATATTAATCATCAAAACACTAATGAACGACCACTTATCATGACAAGAGATTAGACTTGTGTGATGACCATAAGGATGAGTGGTGGTTGTTACTTGTGAGTGTTCAATGGACAAGTAGTGTATGAGAACAAGGAGTCCTTCTCAACAGAGACGCTTGTTCTAGGTAATTGGTTGTTATTACCATTGCCATCCCCTATACCCATTTGATCGAGTGTTCAATTAATTTGTAATTTTATATTATGATATTTAGTCATTTTACATTGCGTGAGTGATGTTAATTTATTTTATTTCTCCCTTTTTTAATCTCACCTCTTTTGAAAATAGACTTGTTATGATATCTTGAGTGTATTATAGATAAATAGATTTATCTATATCAGACTTTATTATTAGTCATGTATCGACCAAAGAAGTCTATTTTCAAAGAATGTGAGATTAAAAAAAGGGAGAAATAAAATAAAATAAAATAAATTAACATCACTCACACAATGTAAAATGACTAAATATCATAATATAAGATTACAAATCAATTGGACACTCGATCAAATGGGTCTAGGGGAGGGCAATGGTAGTAATAACCAATTACCTAGAACAAGCATCTCTATTGAGAAGGACTCCTTGTTCTCATACACTACTTGTCCATTGAACACAAGTAACAACCACCACTCATCCTTATGGTCATTACACAAGTCTAATCTCTTGTCATGATAAGTGGTCGTTCATTAGTGCTTGTATGATTAATACTTATTTTATTTTATTTTATTTCTTCTTATTTTTATGTCATCTCAATGATCTACGATTACGCCGTTTCTAAGATAACACTTGATCACGTCCAAAAGTGATTGGGAGTCACAATTGATGCATCAAAATTTCTTTACAATGTTTTATTGGTGTTAATTGACAAACTCTAATTTTATTTTATTTAATTTCTCCTTTTTTTTCCATTATTTTAAGCCGTCCATATATTCAACAAGTTGATCATAGACAGTATAAAAGGTCTATAATCAACTGTAGTCTTAATCGATAATATTCTAATACACAGGATAATCAACACTGACATCAGTATATAAGTCATAAGTCACCCAGTCGATAATAGAATACATATGCATTCATTAGAGAACCTTTGAAGTAAAAAAGATAATCCATTTAAATTTTCTCCAACAGTACAATTCTAACGGGTAGAATTTTTCAATGGTCAGATTTTGATAGCCTTACTATATTAATTAAAGGGATCCCTTTGGACTCCTCCATGTTCATTTATTCATGACTTTCAAGTTTTGCATCAACAATAACAATGTCACAGTCATCTCAAACTTACAAAAGTTCTTATACCGTTGTGGTAATCCTGCGGTGTTGAAAACATCACACGCCGACAGAAACTCGGGGCAAAAAATCTACAGTTGTGCAGTTAGAAATGTTTGTTTTTATTTAAATAAAAATTTATTTGTGTTCATCTCATAATTCAATTTACTAATTTATCCTTGTTATTTTAGGATAATGGTGGATGCTCTTATTTCAAGTGGATTTCCTTCGATTCTGAGGTGTCAAAATTTCAAGGCATTGCAAAGTTTGAAATGTTTCAAAGGCTTAGAGATTCCGAAGAAAATAGAGATCTTCTAATGACATTATATAGAGAATCGGAACACAAGATTGATCACTTAAAAGGATAGTTGAAATATGTTGAAATTGAGAGGGATCAACTTAAGCATAAGTTGGCTATGACTAAAGAAAAAGAAAAGGGCATGAAATTTATAGTCTATGGTTACTATTGGTTTTAGCTTTTTGGAAAGGTGTGATGGGGGTGTAATGGGATTGAATGTATTTAGAATGTTTTATTAATCGACTACTTTTTACTTATATTATAAATGGTTTACCTTTTTCATTCATCGACTACACATCACTCTACTGTATATGCTTTACCTTTTAATCAGAGTCTATAATCAACACAATTCATGTAAAAGCAATGATACGTAGATTATATGAAATGAAAAATGTTTATCATAAACTATAAAGGCAGTTTAGAAAATAAAATTGTTCAGTTCTACGCATCCCGAGCTGAAAGTTAGAAGTTAACATTATCTAGTAAAATAAAAATAATCATCAGCCACAAATAAAAATTTAATAATTGTCTAAAGATTCAACATTTTCGATTTCCACCATCATCTTGTCGATTTCCTAAATAACTTCATTAAGAAATTCATCCAAGTTTGAAAATTCATTCTCGTTATCTTTCTCCGCGATGTCTTTTTTTTCTGGTGCATCACTTTTTCCTTCTTCTCTATGCGGTTCTTTCTCTACTTCCTGTGCATTCTTCTCTTCTGTTTTCTCTCCATTTCCTTCATTATTTTTTTCTTCACAATCATTTTTTTCATTTTTATCATCTTCATCCTGTCCGCTTTCATCATGATCCTCCTTCTCCACAGCAGCTAATCCATCAGCTTTGTTTTGTTCTTCACAAATAACTTCTTCATTTTTTTCTTCTTCTTTCTCTTCATCACCTTCATCCAAATTTTTCTTCTCTACAACAGCTGCAACCTCAGGGATCATTACCTCATCAGTATTGATGGAGGCATGTTCCAAAGTTGCTACCTCAAGGAGGGCTTCTTTGGTGTTGCTGTCATCGCGGCCAGCCCTCGCCGCTGAATGCCGATTTTGCACCTGCACACCTGCATTTTCAAGTATTTATCATTTATAATAAACTAAGATATTGGTTGATGAAGAATGGTATAGATTTTATTATTATAAGTAAAAGAGATTATATAAAATATGCATCTTCTATAATATATAGAGCAGATATTATCTTTAGCTTCATCTCTCTTCTTTTGCCTCTCCTTTTCTTCTCTCCTCAGCCTCTCTTCTTTTACGAAATCAACGATGTCCTTGATCGAGTCCTCCACCCTAAACACGTGCTCTTCCAGATTTTCAATCATCGGTGTCTTTCCCGATGCTTTCGGCTTACTTGTCTCTGCACCCTGAGTGACATGCTTTGAAACATCATTTCCACCCAAATCCCGATCATCATCCCCATCCTCACCATTCTCCAATGAGGTGATGACAGTCACACCCTCCAGACAGGCCTTCAAGCCATCAATGAATGCACAGTTTGGTTCGTCTGTAAATGCTTTAAACTTTTTCATGTAGTGCTGCTTCATTTCACGGACTGTAGGGATAAGGTACGGGTGCACTCTCTACAGATAAATAGACAAATGTGATTGATTAGCAACACAATATTGGTAAAATTATTCATCAGAAGAAATATTTCATACCTTTGTGCTCCATCCGTTCAAATATGGATCACCTTCGATTAGTTTATCGCCTTTTGAGGTGTGCCATCTGAGCAATCCGGGAATGGGTAGCGGGTCTTCAGTTGATTTACCATTTTCCCTGCCGAGCGCGGGAAAGGCTTCGTATATCCAAATCTATGATTAAAAAAAATATATAAAACTGAGAGTAAGTATATTATATACACCATAGATGAATTACAATATATAATAAACTACTTCAATGGTTTATAATCAAATACCATAAATGCCCAGAAAAATTCGTAGAGCGCGTACGATAAAATTTCCTTTGTCTCAAATGTCTTCTTCTGCCTGCTGAAGTCTATCAGTTTCTTTAGATAGTCTAGAGTCAAGGAAAATGACTCTTTACCCAAGGGTATTTTTCAAAGAAGCCCAAGTTATCCACCATCTTGATGGTGTCTATGTCCACAGTTTTTGACAAGTCCCATGCAAGTAATATGCAGTGCACGAACCAAACCAAACAGCATTTGAACTTGTCTTCCTTGTCCAGCCTCCCACCTCTAATAAGCTTCAACAATCTCTTTGCATTTACACTCCTCTTTTTCACAATCTTTTTGAAAAAAGCTTCATCCTCCTCCATCGCTTTGACATATCTTGAATTACGGGGATAACGTCCACAATTTAAATTAGTGATTAGCGCAAACTCCTTCAGTCCAAAACATGCAGGCCCATCATTGATGTTGAACCACATTTCATGCAGCTTGTTGTCCGATTTGACTCGACGCAGAAGTGTATAGTGGACAAGCTGTCCGTTGAGCTTCATATGTTCTGGCAGGTCCCATAAACCACCAAAACAGGAATTCTTAAACCTAGATTTCAGACGTTGATCAACCGCGACTTGTTTGAATTCATTAACATTTTCAAACGGGACCTAACGGATATCTTAGCCGGAAATGATCCGACATCATCCAGGACTGTGGCGAGGTCGTACTTCTTAGCTGAAACAAACCTTGCACAGTGGGACAAGATCAGTGGTTTCTTGTCTATCCTAGCCTCGAGAGGATCTATTTCCTCCGGCTCATCTCGAATCGAAGCTTCAACTGCTTCCTCCATGCAATTTCTATTATCCAATTGATCGACTGCTCGTTTTTTTCTTCTCTCAGACCTATCACCTTCTGCAGCCTTGCGTTTGTTGCCTCTAGCCATTTGTTATGATCTACGAACAAAAGCTATCATTTTTCAGCTATAACAGCAACTATAATACCTAATCGACCTAGCAGTCTATTAATATGACAGCAGTTGCAGCACCAAAAATTCTAATTTGCAGAACAAGTTTCTTCTAAAACAACCCCATCACCCACAAGAACATGTATTTAAATCACCATTTTATTGAACAAAAATAAGAAGGAGCCCAGATTTTAAGCACGCAAATCAAGAAAAATTCGCAAAAAAAAACTCAATCCAATCGTCAAGGAAAGTTAAAATCCAATGAGAACAATGCACAAAGAAATCAAATACCAACTTAAAAACACAAATTATAAGTAAAATCAATCCCTATTTTTTCAAAAAAAAAATAATTAGCAGCAGATACACTACCTAATCGACCTAACAGTCTATTAACATGGCAGCAGTTGCAGCACCAACTCAATGCAGCAATTGCAAAAAAAAATTAATTTACAGCACATTTTTATCACACAAATCGATAAAAAGTGACAAAAAAATCTCAATACAATCGTCAAGGAAAGTTAAAATTTAACACAAACAATTCAAAAACAAACCGAATACCAACTTAAAAACACAAATTATAAGTAAAATCAATCCCTATTTTTTCAAAAAAAAAATAATTAGCAGCAGATACACTACCTAATCGACCTAACAGTCTATTAACATGGCAGCAGTTGCAGCACCAACTCAATGCAGCAATTGCAAAAAAAAATTAATTTACAGCACATTTTTATCACACAAATCGATAAAAAGTGACAAAAAAATCTCAATACAATCGTCAAGGAAAGTTAAAATTTAACACAAACAATTCAAAAACAAACCGAATACCAACTTAAAAACACAAATTATAAGTAAAATCAATCCCCATTTTTTAAATTTTTTTTTAACTTTTCGAGTCTAATTATCAAATACGCAATGAAGAAATCTCCAACATGAACATACTTCTACAACACCCTTACATTGGAAAAAAGTTTTAACAAAAATCACATATCTTGCCACATTCCTACGAAATTAGTGAAGAAATTTCAACATGCATGCAATCGCAAGGGATAATCGATACACACCAATTATCCGTAAAAAATAAGTAAATACCAACTAAAAACAACCACTTTCACTGAAATCAAGCCCATTTTAAAAATAAATAAATTTATTTAAATTCAAACGACTTCACCCTCCACAAACGAGTACGGAAAAAATGAAAAAAAATCCCATCAATATGGAGCACAAATTAACCGGAACAACGTAGCGAGTCTCACTTTACAGATCTCATTGATTTTGACCATGAACGCCTGACTTGACTGGTGGGAGAGACAGTCTCAGCGCTCACTCACTAGACGGACAATCGACCTTAGGGACCGGGAACTGTAAATCCAGCATGGGGCGTGGAAGGTTTTGATCCTTTTGTTCTAGGAGGAATAACCTCTCATCATATTACAGCAGGAACATTGGGCATATTAGCGGGCCTATTTCATCTTAGCGTCCGTCCACATAATATAGCTTACCTGAAGTTGAAGATCGAAGTTGGAGCTGATTTACACGAGCTTGAAATTGAAAATGGTGGAAAGGGAGAAGAAGCGGTTTTGGTAAAGAGAGAGAAGATGAGAGAATTTTTTTATTTTTTTTTTGTATTTAATGGAAGAGTAGGGTTAAATATGTATTTAATAAATACATAACGGGTTCCAAAAAATTTTAAAAATACATAAGGGGTGTCAAAATATTTTTTTTTTTTT
This sequence comes from Capsicum annuum, assembly GCF_002878395.1. Taxonomy (NCBI): domain Eukaryota; kingdom Viridiplantae; phylum Streptophyta; class Magnoliopsida; order Solanales; family Solanaceae; genus Capsicum; species Capsicum annuum. The sequence goes on from NC_061118.1 coordinate 169,692,247, forward strand.
ACACTTAAGCCCATGGCCCGTCAAACCCTAAAAAATTAGAATTTGCCAAAATAAGTATCCATTTGTTAAAATAAGTTTTCAAAGTGGACCAACAACTTAATCTTGAAGAAGAGAGAGACATAATATTCTTACATCACTTAAAATAGATTTTTCTAAGTCCTTAGTCTAGTTTTATTTTGTACGATTATAAATATAGCTTTTGCTAAAAGCAGATTTTGTGGTTTTATTGATTGAAGCCGCATACTTAATATTCTCAATAAATTTCTTTTATACAACCATGGGAAACACACTGCGCAAACTACGAGATAAATCCCAACCATTCAGCTGCGAAATTTGTATGGAGCCGATGTTGTTAGCTAGTAAAAAATTTAAGAATCAAAATCGCTGCATTCATCCATTCTGCATCGACTGTATAGTAAAATACATCTCCTTCAAGGTTGAGGACAACGTGGTCGAAATTCGATGTCCATCTCTCAATTGTAACAATTTTTTGGACCCAATCTTTTGCCGGAATCTTGTAGGTCCAGAACTGTTTGTTAAATGGTCGGACAAGTTGTGTGAGTCGTATGTTTTAGGGTTGACACATTGTTACTGTCCGAATAAGAATTGTTCGATTTTGATTTTGGATGAGTGTGGAGGGAATGCCAAGCAGTCGCAATGTCCAAATTGCAAGAGATTTTTTTGCTTCCAATGCAAACTTCCATGGCATGCTGGATTTAAGTGTGAGGAGCGTAGGGAATTGATGGATAAAAACGACGTCGCTTTTGTTGTGCTTGCTCAACGTAACAAGTGGAAGAGGTGCCCTCGCTGTCGCATATTTGTTAGCAGAATTCAAGGTTGCCAATTTATAGTATGCAGGTGAGCAATTTAATACTGTATCATGTTTTTTTCTATAAAAATAACTTCCTTTCTTTAATCCGCTTATGCTTTAGATGCTCAAAATTTACCCGATATGTGGCGGCTCAAAATCTCTCTCTCTATATATATGCGTGCGAACACATAAATCTACCTCTTTGCGATCATAGACCAGTCTCATGCTCCGCGATTTGTTTATCCTAAGTCAATAATAGCATGATATGTTTTGGTACATAGTGTGTTATTCAACTATGTTCAAAGTAGTAACCAGAAAATCATATGTAAACTCAAAATAGAAAAGATAAAAAAAACTTTAAATAAGAAATATTCAAGACCACATATTTCACTTTGATGTAGATGTAGTGGCAAACTCAAAGATAGTCTCAGATCACACCAGACTCGATTTTTTATTTGTAAGAAAATACGTACTAAGAAGATGCAGAAATTTCGATTCAGAAGAATGAGGGCAAAACCTTTCTTTATAATTTTTGTAATTCTTGAAATTTAAGTTTGTGCTCGATCATACATTGAAATTTCTTCTAAAATCTCGGAACTTGAAATATTTTATTAATATAAATTTTCAAAATTTAATTCAAAATTTGTGATCAAACGCTAGCTAAACCAAAAAAAAAAGTTACCTCTTGAAGTAATTTTACTTGAATCTTAATAGTGTTTTCATGTATCTATATGTAGGTGTGGTGCCACTTTCTGCTACAACTGCGGAAGACAACTTGCTAGTTGGGCTCTCCGGTGTGATTGTAATGTTCCTTCATATTCAATCATCATCACTTGTCGTTTAGTACTACTTTTTTCTTTCGTAGCTTTTTTATATACATTGCCCTTTAAGAATATTTTACTCGATGTGTGCACCACAGAGAGAAATACTGCCTCCATTCACTTTTATTTGTCCTCTTTGTTCAAATAATATATTTCTCATTTTTATTTTAACATATCAATGAGAAGGTTTTTTTTTTTTCTGTGGTTATCAATAATACTCTCTTCGTCCCATTTTATCCGTCTCAAATTAGGATGACATAACTATTAAGAAAACAATGATTGGTAATATAACTTTACCATCTTACTCGTCTTAATTGTATTTTGTTATTAGTTTCAATATTAATGGATGACTAATAACAAGAAGTAATTAATGACACTAAGGATATAATGGAAAAAAAAATTATCATTATCTTGATAAGTAAAAAAAGACAAGTAAAATAAAACATCAAATTAAGAATTTTGGGACAGATAAAATGAAAAGAAGGGAGTATTAGTTACTTATTTTTCAAGACTTGTCTAATCCTAAATTACATTAATGATTGTTTGGGGCGTGCAAAATTCAAAGTGGACAGGCAAAAAATGAATTGAACATAAAAAGTTGACGTGAAGTGAATATTCTCTCATAGATTTTGGCCTTACTAATTCAAATTGTTTCAAAAGCCAGGTACGGTTTTCAGTTGCTTTTCATGTTTGCAGATATTTTTTTTGGGCAAAATAGAGATGCATTAAATTTATTTTTTGAAAACCATCCACCCGAGCGCTCACTTCTCGAGGTAGTGGGCGGGTTTGTCATATAGGCCCCAACCATGTTAATTTAATAACGGAAAAAGTTATGGTTTTCACATTAAATTCTCGATGACGCATTTAAATTATTGAGGTGACCTATTACATACCTATAACATATAAAAGTGAATATATTTACTTCCCGCGATGCTCATGTCCAAGTTCTCTCATGCCCAAGTTTAATGAGTGGAGTGGAGTACACTTGCCCTGTGATGACGTCACATATTTAATTCGATATTTCCTATTAAATTTAACCCTAACCTGATTCAAACCCATAATATATGTTACATAACCCGATTACACTCTATCCGATCTATTCAGGGAGAATATGTATCGACAAACCCATTTTGAAGACCCTCGAAGATCGACGAACCCATTTCTAAGTTTTCTTGTAATTTTGATCCCGATAGCAGAGATGAAGAATTAGTTTTTTATGTTTTTCATTGTCAATTTCTCAAAAATCATATCTCTCTTTTCGTTTCAAGTTGAGTTAAATTGTTACGAATTGAGTATGGTTGAGTTCGCTTGATTTCAAGGAAGGGAATTGATACAAATTTGTTACAAATGCTCAATTTGAAGAAACACTTAAGGAAAGAATCAATTATCAAAATTTGAAAAAAACTAAGTGAAAAAAACGATATTTTCTCACTATATAGTAAGAAATCAAAGGATTAAAAAGATTTGATTATCAAATTTTGATTTTGGGTGACTAATTTGGGAATTAGAGTTCTTGATTGGGAATCCCAAATCGACTTAAATGGAGGTTTTTGACAAATATGTCCGTTGGGTCTTCCATTTATTAAATTTTTAATGTTTTTGCCTGATTATTTTTGAGTTTTAAAAAGCCGAACGCGCTTATATTGAGTGTAAGAAACGTGCTTGAGCATAGACGTCGTAGGGAGTAAATAAATTCACTTTTATATAGTACAGATGTGTAGCAGGTCACCTCAATAATTTAAGTGTGTCATAAATTTTTCATGTATATTTCCCTTTAATAAACATACTAGGAGTCATAAATAAGGAAGAGGACATAAAACCAAAAAATTGGAGGAACGAGCACCGTATATCTCCAAAAGAGAAGTCATAAGAGATATTGTCAAAAACATAAGATCCATTCTTACTTCACTATGATAGAGAAATTTTTTTCATTTAGGTATGAAAATATAATACTATATTATTATAGCCATATTCTTGCTTCTGATATTTTAAAGCGCCGTACGGTCGTAGTAATATGAACTTAACTACATGTGACGTTTTTTAAATAAGTTTCCTAGTCAAGAGTCCTATATAAATAGGTTTCATAGTCCGTGTCATATTGAAATTGATTTTCTAAGTCCTTAAGTCTATTTTCATTTTGTATTATTATAAATAGGGTTTTTACTGTACCAAGTTTTATACTATGACTTCTCTATAAAATTGTTCAATATAACCATGGGAAACACATTGCAGAAACTAGGGCAAGATAATTCAGAGAAATTGCTTGATGAATCCCAACCATTCAGCTGCGAAATTTGTATGGAGTCTATGTTACCTTACCTAATAAGAAATTTAAGAATCAGAATTGCTGCGTTCATCCCTTCTGTATCGACTGTGTAGTAAAATACATCTCTGTTAAACTTGAGTACAACGTTGTTGAAATTCCATGTCCGTCTCTGAGTTGTAAAACAATGTGTCACTTTCTGCTACAAGTGTGGAAGACAATGTACCAAGTACTGTGCTTGTGATTTTATTCCTTGATGAATGGACAACTGCTGGCTTGTACCACTAATTTTTTTCTATCCTAGCTCTTTTGATATCGCTTGCAATGAGCTTCTATAGAGGGGTAAAAAAAAAAAAAAAATACAAGTTTCTTTGAGGCATAGTTTAAGACATTGACGAATACTTGCTCGATATGTGCAGCAGAGAAAAGTTATTTGTTCATTGTTTCAAAAATAGATTTTCACTTTGTACTTTTCATTTTAACACATCAAAAAAAGGATGATAATTATTTATTTTCATGGTTATCATTATCATTATTTACTTATCTCTCAAATCATTTTTCATTACCTAATCCTAAATCATATCAATGATCGTTTCGTAAGGAGCGTGCAAAGTCCAAATTCCAAAGTTGATAAGAAAGTGAACTGAAGGATCAACAGTTGACTTGAGTCAATATTCTTATAGAATAAATAACCTTACTAATTCAAATTGTTTCAAAAGCCAACTACAGTTTTCTGTTAAGTTTGCAGCTATTGTATCACTTCAATCACATTTTAAATGTCAAGTATGTTAAGGTTTGCACCAATAATTAGGTGTGATTAGCATCTTTTTGTTTCCAAACCAGTGATCCCACACAATATTAGTCTAATAGAAGTAGCATATTCTTTCGCAAGTATTCTCCATAGTGTTTTATTGTATTTTAAAACAAAACTTGTGCATCCAAATTCCTGGTGAAACTAATTCTTGATTTTGGTATCATAATTTCCACATAATACTATAAACACCATTAATTTCGACAGTTTGGAGCTTAATTATAGAAAATTCCGATATTTTGGATAATTACTGAAAATCCTGATTTTGGGTTTGTCAAGACACATAATTAGCTCCCGATACATCCAACAAAAATACATTTTTTTTCTTTTGTAAAGATACATAATTAGCTCCCAATATATTTTTTTTGGATTTTGAGTCTGTCGAGATATATAATACATCCAACGAAGATACATTTTTTCCATTGAAAAGATTCATAATTGGCTCTCAATACTTTTTTTCCATTTTAGGACTGTCGAAATATATAATTCCACCTGAAAAATGCTGTGGCAAACTTAATTAGATTTTGATTTTGGTTTAAAAAAATATAATATATTACCCACGTCTTAACCTATTTAATACATGCCCAACCCAATAACTTGATCACGTTGCGTTCTTTTCTTGTTTATATCCCTCCATATCTTTTTCTTTTTAACCTTTTGTTTACAAATACTATAAATGTAAATAAATGAAGTAACAATTATGGTCTAAATCTGTTATAAAAAAGAAATTATAAGGATATACGTATTACATGCATTTAATAGAATAGAACAAAGTAACTCTTTTCAAGAAAAAACAATGTTCTAAAAGATAATTGTCAAGTATTACATGTTTCTGTAGACATATAAAATTTATTCGATTAAATTCACATAAAATTTGAAATTGATGCATATTTTATTGGGCCTAAAATTATTTCAGGCTTAAGAAAAACATAAGTCCATTTTATTTCTCATCAAGGTCCATCTTACCTTGAAGTCCAAACTCATCAAGTGACGTGGCGTCTCAGTCAAATCCAAAACCAACGACACGACGTCATATGTACAACTGATGTGAAAATCTCAGTCAAATTCAAGAACCAGTCAAAAGGCGCCAAGTGTCAAAGTGACATATATCCGCCAATCACAAGCAACCAGGCCTACCCCTACAACTATAAATAGGGGGTTACATAATTTTCTTCGTCATTCTGCAAGCATTGGAGGAAGTTTCTGCATTGACTACACAGCTCTTCAAAGGATTGACTAACGGAGTTCGCCCGGAGATCAACTTGACAAAGGATTGACTAACGGAGTTCTGCCCGGAGATCAACTCGACAAGATGAAGTGCTCGACAAGATGAAGTGTTGTCTAACATTCCTGGAAGATCAACTCGACAAGATGAAGTGTTGTCTGACATTCCTAGAGATCCAAATGCATTTCTAGGAGATTAAAATTATCCCACATTCGAGAAACACACTGCGAAAGGTCCTCGAATCACGAAAAAACTTAGGAGAGAAGAATAAAGAGAACAACAGAATTGTACTCACAAGATTCATTTAAATAAAATTATTCTTTTTTTTTATTTTATTTTTTATTACAGTTAATTTTCAGCACTACATTCTCTTCTACATTCTCGCTAGTATTGATACCTTACATTTCAAAAGTCTCTTTATGGTTAAAGAACGAACGGCTTCAAGCCCCATTAGAGCAATATCGATTGAGTAAACGATAATACGAAGAATAAAACTTAACATAACTCTTTTTTACACGTTCACTTACATCATATACATGAATACTTTTTAACTAATTGCCCAATAAGATCATCCATAACACAATCCCCCACTTGAGTTGGTGCATACAACTTAAAACAACACAAATGATTAAGAAAGTATCAACTAATTATGCTAGATCCCCTAACCACTTGTTAAAAACTTTGGATTTAGAATTTTTGTTAAATTTTGTATCTCACTCAATTAACAGTAATTATATAAGACTTCTTTTTATCTCATCCTAATTGGGTTCACAACCATTAATAGGTATCCACTAATTTGTTAGAAAATTTTCCTTTTTTTTTTTGTTAATTTTTGCAAAAATCATAATGCTTATCTCTTTATAGAGGGATCTGTGTGGCTGGAGATTGCCTCCTCATTTCCATGTCCCATCCTTTCTTTAGATACTCTTATTATCACATGCATGCTTTTCTTTAAATGAGATTTTTAACTTGAAAAAAGGGTAGGTAAGTATATTGGGAGGTCATAAATAAACGCATGTGAAGTTTGTGTACAATTGTGTCTATTTCAATTGTCCATGCCATTGCCTTTGTACAACAATCCAAAAAATGGGAAACGGCACTATAGGTGTAATGTTCCCATAACATAATATAGTTCTATATTCACGGGTGTACCTAGGTTCAAAATTTTGATGCTCCGTATCCGTTAAATTTCATACATAATAGATATAATTATATAAAAAATGTTATAAAAATTGACATAAGATGAAAAAAATATTTGTGAAATCAAGAATATAATTGAGTGCTTTGATCTTCAGGCGAAACCTTAAAGTTTTTGGGTGTCAGTACATGTGTTTGAACCTCCCGAACACCACGACTCCTAAATCCAGAGTCTGTCACTATCTGTATTGGAAAAAAAAAATTAACTTCAAAGACTTTTATTCTACTGTTTACTTCTCGAGCAATATTTTCTGATAAGTTTGGAATAATATTTTTGAAAAATAATTGACGTAAAGCTTTTTATTTTACTGATTATTATGACTTATGAGAAGTTTTTATTGCCATAAAAATGTAATAACATATTCAAAATTATAAAAAATTAAAAAAAAATATTATCCTTCATGTTACGTCAAACTACATTCTAAGATGATATTTAATTTTGGACAATCTTTTTCGCTAAAGTAACACTTATTTTGCGATGGGAGTAATTTGAACCTATATCACTTCCAACTTCATGAAGTTTGAACTACCACAATTCAAAACTTCAAGAATTTTTCTTGGAAATTGAACAACAATAACATTGGATTTAACTTGGAGTATTTTTAAATTGCATTTAATGCAGAAAACTTTACATGATCTCGGTGTCAAACGGGTCGGGCCGGGCCAACCCAGAACCGGCCCTTTTATTTTAACTGGGTTGAGGGTCGATTAAGGGTCGGTTTTGGCGCTAGACGGGCTGGGTCGGGCCCACCATTAAAAAAATTAAAATCCATCCTAACCCGGCCCACTTAACCCAACCCTGTCAAACCCATCAAAAATCGGTCAAACCCGTTTAAAAAAAATAAAAAATCCAATATACACTATATACACTACAATTATATACACTTTATACACTCCAATATACACTATATACAGTCCAATATACAATATATATTTTTAAAAAAATATATAAACAATTACACATATATACGTACCATTCAATATATAATTATATATGACTATACGTACTACTTTAAATAAAACATATACTAT